>NW_027183580.1:0-211193 GCF_041296385.1 Aphelocoma coerulescens
GACCAATCGTCATCCTGATGATTAAGCTATGAAAGAAAAAGCTGGGACTCAGCAGAACTGGACCAGGCATGAGCTGTCAGCCTGAACAGGTCACCAGGAGGACAGAATGATGAAGATGAAGATGAAGATGAAGATGAAGATGAAGAAGTAGCTGGAAGACCCTTGGTTTCAGCCCTTGGTTTCAGCAGGACTGGCAATAAAAGGCTGTAAAACCTTCAGAACCCTGGAAGATTCCCTTCCTTGCCACACTGGGCCTAAGCTGGACAGCGCCTTCGAAGCCGTGCGCTCTGGACGGGCTGTCCTGTTCATGGCTTTGCGCTGCTTCCCAGCGGCCCAAGGCTCTCCCCCCTCACAGAGGGGCCCTGCCCCGCCCCACGCGCCCCGTGGCCGCTCCCGCTCCGCCCGCCCTGCGGAGATGTTGCCCCCCCACCCGCCCCCCGTGCCCTGGCATCCCCCAGCGCCAGCCGCCCCTCAGGGAGGGGCAGGAGGAGGGAGCAGGCCCCGCTTGTTCCCCTTTCCTGGCGGTCACGTGGCATCCAAGAGCCAAGGAGGGCTGAAATGGCACGTCCCCCAAACGCTTCCCTCTCTGGTCCTTTTGGGGCACTAACGCGCTCTGCTCAAGGGAGTCCGAGGGCCTACGCTCGGCTTTCCCTGCTAAGGCCTCATTCTTCCTTCTGTAAGCTCTATAACTGCCTGGTTGACGTTAGCTCTCTAGGAGATGGGGAAAACGAGACGCTTTCAAATTGGGAGAATTACCCTGGTAAATTACTGCAGTTTTTCAGCAACAGAATTTCAAGGTGCAGCTGGGCCTTTCAGCCATTGCATCGATTTTCAAATGGCACCCGCAGCATCCGACGTGTGAAGAGCCCAGTGTGAAGCTCCTCAAAGACACTGCAGCAGTTGTCCCCCAGCAGACAGGACGTGTCTGTGCTGAGTCACCAGAAAAGAGAGCTAAGCCCGGAGTCATTCGTGCATGGGCAAGCAGAGTTGGTTTCCAGAAGAGTTTCATGCACTCGTTTCCCTCTCCCACTCAGTACTTGCTCTCCTCTTTCAAGCTGGCTCCTGCCTTTAACTGGAGCTTTTGACAGAGAAGGGAATGACTGCATCTCATTTTCTTTGGGATGTGGCTATCCAAATGTCTGCAAGGAATCTTACAGGGAGCATGGAGCCTGGGCAAACATCTGTGAGGCTGCAGCTTTTGACTGCTTGAAACGGGCCTTCTTTGGGCTCGGCACCTGCAGGCCACCGCAGAGCGGTAGCCGCAGGCTGCTGCCAGAGCTGCAACACAACAAAACTGTGGCAGCTCGAGAATCAGCGCGCAGCTCTTCTGCATGTTGTCCGACGTTAAGGTGCCAAAGAAAGAGCAAGCAGGAAGAGAGGAGCTTTGTGTCAGGAGACAAGCCAACACCTCCCTGCCAGAAAGGGAGGTCAGGCTCCAAAGTGAGTCCGAGCAAAGGTCAGCATGCACCTACGTGCTCAAGAGGCAACTGCGCACTGCAGTACTCCTGGAAACTGATTTCCTTGGCTTCTTTTGTCCCCTAAATGTCATCAAAGCAGTTAGGGCTTTCAGAAGCAACAAAGATGCCAGCAGGAACAAGCACACTTGCTTTTAGTCAAAGCCTTGGGGAGGAAAAGCCACGTTTGCTTGGATTTCTTGGGGGCCTGCTGGATCGGTGCATTTTCGGAGTTACCCCGGGATGCCTTGAGCACTGGCTTATGGACGGTAAGGATTTTTTCTCCTGCTTTATGACTGAGGAGATCTTCCCAGGCTTTTCTTTTGCGTCAGCTGTACAGAAGATTTCGGTTGCCGGGCGTAACTACGCCAACAGAGCCAGAGCGGCTGCTATTGTGACGTCAAGGGAGCCGGGCCGCATCACAGTGCTGTCAGCGCGACGTTGTCCCGGCGCGCGCGAGGCCTCCTTGTCCAGAGCAGCTCTTTGGCTCGCTCGCTGCAGGAGGACCCTCGTGACTGAGGCGTTCTCAGCAGACGGCCTGCACCCCGAGAGGAGTCTTGGTTTTTCCCCCGGGTGGCATTCAGTGTGCAAACCCGCACAGCACTGCTAGAATGATCGGGCAAGTCTGTGCCGCGGTTTGCACGGTTTTTTCTGTGGCGTATTCCGGCTACTTCCTGACCCACCTGACTCGTAAGTAAAGGTTTATCCTGGGGGTAGCCATCACACGGCTTTTGCTTCACTTTGCTCTTGATGCTCGTTTGTAGTGATGAAGCAGATTTGGGAGCAAAAGTGCCATTAAGGTGCCGCTCCTTTGCTAAAGCTCCTGCCAACAGCATCAGCTAAAAAGGGGGTGTCTGCACTCGCTGGCGGCTGGAGAGTATTTGCAACGTAACCTGCAGGGGTTGCGTTCCCTCCACGGGAGAGCGCGTGGCATTGGACACTGTCATTTCCTCAGCTTGCTGCTTCAGCCGAGACAACTGCAAATTGCAGGCTGGCAGGGAGCCTCACAAGTACTTCTAAAACTTGCCCAGGAGTGAGGGAAAGCACTTTCTTGCTCCAAATCCTGCCATTAGAGGCCTTGGCTCTCTGCTATGACCCTTGACGGTGTGCCAAGAGAGCAATTCCCTTGGCAATGAAGTGCAAGCTCCTAACCGCTTAGGCTTTGCTCCTGAACCCAGGAGCTGTTCCTGGGCTGCTTTAGAAGAGAACCACCACAGCTATGGGGCCCTTTGTGGAAGCTTTCCTGGGGGATCATTTGCAGCAAATGGATGGGAATTAGTGCATGCAATTTATTTAAAAAATAAACAAACAAACAAAAACCAAATTAAAAACAACCCAACAACAACAACAACAACAAAAAACCAGAAAAGAAAGGTTGCAGAAAAGAGAAGAGGAAAAAGCTGCTTGAGCTGTTGGGCAGAACAGAAGCTCTGACTTAAAGGCCACTTGGCATTTCTGTGATCGTGTTTCTGTTTCTTCAGCGACAAAAGTAGAGAGAGCCTAGTATAGTGTCCTTGTTGTTCTCTTGCTTGCAGTGGGAAAATCTTGTGTTGCTCCTGGAGGGATGTTGGGAAAGGAAAATGCTCTCTGTTGGGACTGACTTGTCCTGTGGGACTCCCCAGCACAGGCACTTTTCTAACGGCATCTGGTTCCTTTTGCCTTGCTCTCTGCAGGTCACCTCACACGCGGATGGAGACAAGCCCGTCCTTTGGTGAGTGGCAAAGGAACCTCTGACCTTGCTGGCATGTAAGAATTGTGCGGCAAGCTGTGAGCTTGGCCTGTTGTGGTAGAGTGTAGAGTGCCAGCCTGGGAGGCGGAAAGAAAGGCCAAGTCGGTGTTGGCATCAGCAGCAGCAAAGGGAGCACTGGCTCTTTCCTAATTTTCCATTGAAGAGCCTTTCAAGAGATGAAAGGCAAGTGTGGCAGGCCAAAGGTGTCTTGCTGATTCTAGCCAGGGTGGAGGATCAAATGCACAGCAAGACGGAGCACCACCTAATTTGCCCACCTTAAGAGGGTGAATTTCACGACTCAGAATCCCACTTTGATCAAAGTTTCTGATTTCCCCTTAGTCTGGGTGAAAAGAAAGCAGCTTACGGAGCTGACAAGAAAGCAGCTCCTAAAGGACTGGCTGCTCCCTGTCCCTCTCACTGCTGTCTGTCTGCAGGGCTCACCAGCAGGGTCAGCAGCTCCTCTGGCTCCCTCTCTTGCTGAGGAAGATGCGGAAGAGGAGCCAAATGACAAGAAGCCTCCAGCTGGTGTCCATCCACGGCCTGAACGTGCAGAGCCAGTAAGTGGCGCCTGTGGTTGGCACTGCCTTTGGTGGAGGGCCGAGCTTCAAGTTTCTGACGAGCCAGCCCTTGCCGCTCGTGCCTGAAGATGCTGGGGGCTGTGTGCCTGCCATGACGTAGTGCTGCTTCAGCCAGGCCAGGCACCCCTGGCAAATGGCTTCTGAACTTTCCCATTTGAGCGCCATTTTGCTGGGACGCTGAGAGGGCCTGAGAATGTCTTTGGGATCAGACGAGAGGCAGCATTGTGCCTTTCAATTGTTGCCAGCGTAGAAGTGAGCCCCTCGGTGCACGGTGTCCGTGCAGGCTCCCCGTGGTCAGTGGACAGAGACGGTCCAAAGACTCAGTTGAGAGCCTTGCAGGATACTTAGGAGACACTGGCCCCTGGGAGGGACCAATTAGCTTCAGGCACAACATAGAGCAGACTGGCCTTCTGGTCAGACGCTACCATGCCCACTCGAGGGTGACTTCATTGCCCAGGGGAACACAGCAGGAGGAAAGCAACAAGGCTCTGGGGCCCTGCTCCCACCTCTTGCTGGATCTTTGCAAGCTCGTCAATACCTTGTTGCAGTGGTCTTGCAGAAAATCGATAAAATGTAGCATGAACCTGGCCATGTGCTGCTGTATCACAGCAGCCTTTGGGCTTTGCCCGTTGCCTTTGAGAAGGGGACATGCAAAACCCCCCCAGCCAAAGAGGCCTGGCGGTGGCTGACAGCCTTCCTTTTGCCGTGTGCTCTGCAGGGCATCTGTGCCAGCCGCCTTTCTGACGGGCAATCCTTTCTTGTCCCAGCTCTCTCTTGACGCGCGCTCTGCCGTCCAACGTGCCGCTTCACCGGCGCGCTCTGCAGCAGCCAGCACTCCCCCACGTGCCAGCACTTCGTTCAGCAGCCCAGCCCAGCAGCCGGAGATGAGAGAGGAGCAGAGCCTGAAGAGACTGAGTACGTCTGGTGTATTTCTGGTCTGCCAGAGCGGTGTGTTTTCTGCGGGTCTCTGAAGTTCCTCCTCGCTTTAGTGTCACAGAGGCATTTAGGCCTCCCTCCAAGAACCTGTTGCTGTGCTTTGAGGCAGCAAGAGAGCGCTCGGCGTGTTCCCGCTGCCTCTGAGGGCAGCTGGCACTGGCTTGACTTTTCCTGGGCTGCCCTCTGTGCCAAAGACAAAAGCAGAGATTGTTTCTGTTGAGCAGAAGGCTGGCACCTAGCGGGTGACTGGGCCCCAGGGAGCTCTCGGGCCCCAGCTCTTCTCTGGCTGCCCTTTTTACGACTGTTCTCGCTCCTCCTCTCACTGCTGCACACTGTTCTCCTAAGTGGCCCTGCCGGTGACGGCAGGTGCCACTGCAGAGGCCGCGGAGGCCCTTCCTTAACTCGGAGGGCCCAGTTCCTAAAGGCCCTTCGTTCTGGCTTATCACATGAGCTGCTGTGCTTGAGAGCCGTGAAGTCCTTCTTGGAAAGGCCAACTGCTGAAAGGCAGAGAAGATGGCCCTCCCGCTCGCTGTTCTCAGCGGCTGGAAGCCAAGTGACTGCAATGGGCACAGAGCTCCCGACAGTGGGGCTGCATCTTGGATCGTCTGGGGAGCGGCATCTCCCTTTGAAAGTGAGCACCTTGCACTGCTTTTGTCTTTCAGGGAGCATTGTGAGTCTGGGCGAGCCGAGGAGGAAATACTCGGCGTTTGAAGAACTCGGACGAGGGTAAGTCTGACGCCTGCTCCTTACGCAAAACCACGGGCCCGGTCATTTGGCCGGTGCAGCGTCAAGCGTGAAGTCAGGCAAGCTGCGAACACGGTCAGACTCCGGCTTTACCTTCCTGCCACCTCTCAGGACTGCTCAGTCAGAGCAGTCAGAAGGCATCATCAAAGACAACCTGGTGCTGGCAAGGTCTGCCTTGCTTGCAGCAAGGAGCAGGGCCTGGAAGATGTCCCGCCCCTGCCGGCCTACCAGAGCACCTTGTCACCCGAGAGCTGGCAGATAACACTTCTCAAAGGCAGAGTTTTCCAAGTTCTTCTTCTCCAGTTTTTCCAAAGGGTCCCCCTTAGGCTGGGAACGGAAGCAATCGGGCGTGTGCCTTGGAGATTTGTAGCAGCCCTTGGTGTTCACACTGGGCCTCAGTTTTCTCCTGGACACCCTGCGTGGCAGAGGGCTGCTGGGCTCTTGTGCTATTGGCGGGGGAGGCGCTGCAGCCAGGCGTTTTCCAAATGCTCCAGGCAGCCTGGGGAGATCTCCCGCCTAGGCTGGCTTTCACCGCCAGGGACTAAAGGGCTTTTTCTGCTGCCGTTTTCTTTCTAGGGGTTTTGGAGCTGTTTATAAAGCCCTCGACGCCAGCACAGGACAACAGGTAAAGTGTCAATGCCCCCAGCAGATTTTGCAGCTCTGGAGCGCTTTCGCCGCGGCTGCGAGCCTTGGCTGGAGCTTTGGGTGGCCGCTCCATCTCTGCGGCAGAGGCTGCTCCTCTGAAGCACAGCCTAGGCTCAGCAGCCTGCAGACGGCATTTGGGACGGGCTTCGGTCCTTCTCCTAAGCTCTGCCCTTTGGCACAGCTGGGCTGCGTCATTGCACAAGCACTCGCTGCGTGTTCCTGGGGATCTCGTGCGACGAGCGGCTTCTCAAGTCAACGGTCTCTCAATGTCCTTTTAGGTGGCCATCAAGAAAATGGCTCTTCAAGAGGAGATGTCCGAGGAGCTGGCTGTCAATGAAATCGTGGCCATGAGGGACAGTAGGAACCCCAATATTGTGTCCTACTTAGACAGGTGGGGCTATTCTCATGTCAGTGTTCCTTTAGGATACTGCAAGCCCAAAGTGGCAAACCCCTTTGGTCACTGGCAGAAAATGGAGCTGTTTAGGATTTCTCTCCTCCAGTGCGTGGGAGGAGGTTGCACTTGGTCTGCAAGAATCTCCTCTGGCAAATGCAGCTTGGAGAGCACTTCCAGAAAGCTGGGTCAGCCCCTCGGGTGACTGGGCTGTGCCCAGGTCCTCTCTCTCCATGCCGGGCTTTTCTTCTTTCAGCTACCTGGTCGATGGAGAGCTCTGGCTGGCGATGGAGTTCATGGACGGCGGCACGTTGTATGATGTAGTCGGGGCAGTGTACCTCGAGGAAGGACAGATAGGCGCTGTCTGTCGGGAGGTGAGGGATGCCGCTTGTGCTTCCCCTGGCCTGTTGGCCCTTGTCAACTGGTGGTTAAGAACAGCAGAGATTTCTTGCTCACGGCCTTGCTTTGCTGTTGCTGTCACGACACGCAGAAGAAAGAACATCTGAAGCCAACTGCCTGCCAGTGTCCCCGCACTTCCTAGGCTCCGTTCTCGCACTCTTACGTGCTGCCGTTGTGCTGGGGCGCTCGCGCTCGCTGGCTCGCTGGCTCGCTCGCTGTGTCGCACTTGTTTCCTCTTGCCAGCTTTGCCTCTCAACGTTTGCCTGGAGCCTGTCTGTGTGTCCTGCATTCCTTGCCGCTCCAAGCCTGAACGCTGGTGGCAGAATTTCAAGCTAAGGGCAAAGGAGATGTCCTCAGCTTCAAAGGATAGCATTGCAGCCCAGATGGCGTTGGATTCTGGAACAGGTCTAACGTGCTGCTTCCTCCTCTGCTGCCACAAGGCTACCAAGAAAATCTTTGCCATGCCGCCCCCCAGCCAAAGGGCACGCGCTACGTACCGAAGGGAGGAGGGGCTTTTGGAAGCTCAGATGTGCCTTTGCTTGGAAAGATAGAACACGCGTAAGAGTGTTGAAGCAGCAAGCTCTTCCTCTTGACAGCACTAGGATGCTGCGCCCTGGCTCCCAATTCCCTGAGAAAGCTGTCACTCTCGTCCAGCCCGTTCCTTTCTTGCGGGATGAAATCAGGTCCTGAACCTTCACCCTTCCCTTTCTCCTCTCTCTCTCAGTGCCTGCAAGGACTGCATTTCCTTCATTCCCGCCGAGTCATCCACAGAGACGTCAAAAGCTGCAACATTCTTGTGAGCACGGACGGATCTGTCAAACTGGGTGGGTATCCTTGGTCCGGCGCAGCGTTCCCGGGATGCGCTCTGGGGCTGCTCTGGGGTAACTGCCAGTTCTCCAGAAGCACTGCTTGGCCAGTGCGCCAAACCTGAGGGCGTTTTTGAAGAGGCCAATGCCTTGTTTCCCTGGCTACAGCCCCGCGGAAGCAGAGCACTGCTGCTTTTCCAGCTAGATTCACCGTGGCCTTGTCAGGCTTTGAGCGGGCAATTCTTTGGCTGGGTTTGCCAGTTGTAGCTGGCTTTGACAGGGTTTGTTTTTCTCCGCAGCTGACTTTGGCCTCTGTGCTCAGCTCACCCCTGAGCACGACAAGTGCAGCTCCAGCGTCGGCACTCCCAGCTGGATGGCGCCAGAAGTCGTGAGAGGAGAAGCCTACGGCCCCAAAGTGGACATCTGGTCACTGGGGATCGTGGGGCTGGAAATGGTGGAAGGGGAAGCTCCTTACCAGAGGGAACCCCGTCTCAGGGTAAGGTGCAGCTTCAAAGTGTGGCTCTGTGCAGAGAGAGCTGTTGTGGCTAGGAAAGGAGCAGGTAGAGTGTCCGCTTCCCTTTTTGGTAGGTTTTTGAACTGATAGAAAGGAACGGGGCCCCAAAACTGCAAAACCCCAGGCACCACTCGGCTCTCCTGCGCGACTTTCTCCGCTGCTGCCTGCAGACAGACGAGGACAGGCGCTGGTCTGCCCAGGAACTCCTGAAGGTAAGAAAAAGCAAAGCGGCAAAAAGCCCTGCGAGCTGTGGACACCTGCATGAAGGGCCGAAGAGGACTGTGGGCCACGTGGGCCTGGGCGAGACAGGTCCGGGAGCGGAAGGCGGAGGGGCAGATGGTGCCCTCGGTCCTCTTTGCGCGTCTTCCTGGTAGCAGAGGAGCCCTGCTTGAGCCTGTTGGACGTGATCTTGGGAAGTCATGGTTCCTTTTGGTTGTGTTTTTCCTTTGGGCAGCATCCATTTGTGACCTCAGGCGATCCTGCCTCCAGCCTGGCTGCTCTGATCATCTCAGCCAAGCAAGTGCAGGAAGATTGGAGAGGAGACGCTTGCGCCTGAGGAGGCCTTGGTGCCCCGCCAGCCCAGAGGAGTGAAGAGGGGATGTACCGTATTTAAGAGAAGATTCGGCCATCCCCTGAGTTTTATAATTTAGCTGTTCCATAGTTAGGAAGTTTATGGTTTTGAGATTTTCTTAGCTTAGCTGGTTTTCGTTAGGACTCCAGTCCCCAGAAAGTTTCATTAAAGGAGCATTGTTTAGCTAAGAGTAGAGTATTGCTGATGTAGGGAAGCTGAGAACTATCCTGGAGCTAGAAATGGACCAATCGTCATCCTGATGATTAAGCTATGAAAGAAAAAGCTGGGACTCAGCAGAACTGGACCAGGCATGAGCTGTCAGCCTGAACAGGTCACCAGGAGGACAGAATGATGAAGATGAAGATGAAGATGAAGATGAAGATGAAGATGAAGAAGTAGCTGGAAGACCCTTGGTTTCAGCCCTTGGTTTCAGCAGGACTGGCAATAAAAGGCTGTAAAACCTTCAGAACCCTGGAAGATTCCCTTCCTTGCCACACTGGGCCTAAGCTGGACAGCGCCTTCGAAGCCGTGCGCTCTGGACGGGCTGTCCTGTTCATGGCTTTGCGCTGCTTCCCAGCGGCCCAAGGCTCTCCCCCCTCACAGAGGGGCCCTGCCCCGCCCCACGCGCCCCGTGGCCGCTCCCGCTCCGCCCGCCCTGCGGAGATGTTGCCCCCCCACCCGCCCCCCGTGCCCTGGCATCCCCCAGCGCCAGCCGCCCCTCAGGGAGGGGCAGGAGGAGGGAGCAGGCCCCGCTTGTTCCCCTTTCCTGGCGGTCACGTGGCATCCAAGAGCCAAGGAGGGCTGAAATGGCACGTCCCCCAAACGCTTCCCTCTCTGGTCCTTTTGGGGCACTAACGCGCTCTGCTCAAGGGAGTCCGAGGGCCTACGCTCGGCTTTCCCTGCTAAGGCCTCATTCTTCCTTCTGTAAGCTCTACAACTGGCTGGTTGACGTTAGCTCTCTAGGAGATGGGGAAAACGAGACGCTTTCAAATTGGGGGAATTACCCTGGTAAATTACTGCAGTTTTTCAGCAACAGAATTTCAAGGTGCAGCTGGGCCTTTCAGCCATTGCATCGATTTTCAAATGGCACCCGCAGCATCCGACGTGTGAAGAGCCCAGTGTGAAGCTCCTCAAAGACACTGCAGCAGTTGTCCCCCAGCAGACAGGACGTGTCTGTGCTGAGTCACCAGAAAAGAGAGCTAAGCCCAGAGTCATTCGTGCATGGGCAAGCAGAGTTGGTTTCCAGAGGAGTTGCATGCACTCGTTTCCCTCTCCCACTCAGTACTTGCTCTCCTCTTTCAAGCTGGCTCCTGCCTTTAACTGGAGCTTTTGACAGAGAAGGGAATGACTGCATCTCATTTTCTTTGGGATGTGGCTATCCAAATGTCTGCAAGGAATCTTACAGGGAGCATGGAGCCTGGGCAAACATCTGTGAGGCTGCAGCTTTTGACTGCTTGAAACGGGCCTTCTTTGGGCTCGGCACCTGCAGGCCACCGCAGAGCGGTAGCCGCAGGCTGCTGCCAGAGCTGCAACACAACAAAACTGTGGCAGCCCGAGAATCAGCGCGCAGCTCTTCTGCATGTTGTCCGACGTTAAGGTGCCAAAGAAAGAGCAAGCAGGAAGAGAGGAGCTTTGTGTCAGGAGACAAGCCAACACCTCCCTGCCAGAAAGGGAGGTCAGGCTCCAAAGTGAGTCCGAGCAAAGGTCAGCATGCACCTACGTGCTCAAGAAGCAACTGCGCACTGCAGTACTCCTGGAAACTGATTTCCTTGGCTTCTTTTGTCCCCTAAATGTCATCAAAGCAGTTAGGGCTTTCAGAAGCAACAAAGATGCCAGCAGGAACAAGCACACTTGCTTTTAGTCAAAGCCTTGGGGAGGAAAAGCCACGTTTGCTTGGATTTCTTGGGGGCCTGCTGGATCGGTGCATTTTCGGAGTTACCCCGGGATGCCTTGAGCACTGGCTTATGGACGGTAAGGATTTTTTCTCCTGCTTTATGACTGAGGAGATCTTCCCAGGCTTTTCTTTTGCGTCAGCTGTACAGAAGATTTCGGTTGCCGGGCGTAACTACGCCAACAGAGCCAGAGCGGCTGCTATTGTGACATCAAGGGAGCCGGGCCGCATCACAGTGCTGTCAGCGCGACGTTGTCCCGGCGCGCGCGAGGCCTCCTTGTCCAGAGCAGCTCTTTGGCTCGCTCGCTGCAGGAGGACCCTCGTGACTGAGGCGTTCTCAGCAGACGGCCTGCACCCCGAGAGGAGTCTTGGTTTTTCCCCCGGGTGGCATTCAGTGTGCAAACCCGCACAGCACTGCTAGAATGATCGGGCAAGTCTGTGCCGCGGTTTGCACGGTTTTTTCTGTGGCGTATTCCGGCTACTTCCTGACCCACCTGACTCGTAAGTAAAGGTTTATCCTGGGGGTAGCCATCACACGGCTTTTGCTTCACTTTGCTCTTGATGCTCGTTTGTAGTGATGAAGCAGATTTGGGAGCAAAAGTGCCATTAAGGTGCCGCTCCTTTGCTAAAGCTCCTGCCAACAGCATCAGCTAAAAAGGGGGTGTCTGCACTCGCTGGCGGCTGGAGAGTATTTGCAACGTAACCTGCAGGGGTTGCGTTCCCTCCACGGGAGAGCGCGTGGCATTGGACACTGTCATTTCCTCAGCTTGCTGCTTCAGCCGAGACAACCTGCAAATTGCAGGCTGGCAGGGAGCCTCACAAGTACTTCTAAAACTTGCCCAGGAGTGAGGGAAAGCACTTTCTTGCTCCAAATCCTGCCATTAGAGGCCTTGGCTCTCTGCTGTGACCCTTGACGGTGTGCCAAGAGAGCAATTCCCTTGGCAATGAAGTGCAAGCTCCTAACCGCTTAGGCTTTGCTCCTGAACCCAGGAGCTGTTCCTGGGCTGCTTTAGAAGAGAACCGCCACAGCTATGGGGCCCTTTGTGGAAGCTTTCCTGGGGGATCATTTGCAGCAAATGGATGGGAATTAGTGCATGCAATTTATTAAAACAAACAAACAAACAAAAAAATAGTGGTGGGAAAGCCTACTCCTATTAAGGAGCCTTTAGAAATATTTTTTTGCTTTTGGACCAGCCAAAAGCCAGCCTAGCACTGTAAGTCCTTTTTCTCTACCTGAGCTCTAGTGCTGTTTCAGCCAGAAGATCTAAAATCCCTGCGCTCCTGGGGCATACCATCTATCGAGCCATAGGATCCCAAATTTTTATATTTTGCTAATTTTTGTAATTTTTCAATTTTTCCATTTTTAATAAATTATTTTAATTTTTAACTAAGAGTTGTCTCATTTCTCACACACAGCGTGGTCCCAGTGGCTCCCAGTCACACCCAGTATGGTTGCTTTCACTCTCAGTAAGAGTCCAATGTGGCTCCAGTCACTTCCAGTATGAACCCAGTCACTCCCTGTATGATAGCATTTGCCCCCACTGTGGTCCCAGTTGCTCCCAGTGTCTTGGTTTGAAAGACAGGTGTCTGCCAAGGAAGGCAGGAGTCTCTCCTGAAATGGAAGGAAAAAAAATTGCAACCCCCTTCCCTCTGAATTATTATAATTTTGAAATTAAGGAGCTTTATAGGCAAAGATATGAGGAACAGGAATAACAGTTCTTTACTAATATATATCTATATGTGTATAACCAGTCAAACAAACAGCAATAGCTATGGCAGTAACAGCAAACAATCACAAACCCAGTCCCAGCCTTCTTGGCTGTCAGGCCGTTTCCCCTTGGGTGCAGTTCTGCTCTCAGCCAGCAGTGGCGCTGGCGGCTCCTGGTGAGCAGGGCAGGTGCGATGGTTCCCCCACGGCTGCAGGGGGCGCTCCGGAGCGAGCTCGGGGAGCACACGGCACTGACGGCCTGGGATCCCGGGAAGGGATGGAACAAAGATTTCAAAAACCCCCTGGGCAGCCGATCCCGATGTCCAGCCGGACCCTCGGGAACAGCAGGCTGGAATGGCAGGCTGGAACGGCAGGCTGGAACAGCAGGGATGAGCACAAATCCTGCATGGCAGACAAGATGTATCAAAGTTCCGGAGCTGCGGTGGGAACCCCCGGAGGTCTCGGCAGGCAGGGAGAGCCGGGCTACAGAGCAGCGAAGGCTTGAAGCAATGGCAGCGGCAGGGCGGCCGCAGCCTGGCTCCCAGCGGGGCAGGGAAGGCGGGCTTGGGAATCCCGGGGTCTCTCCGGTAGAAGGAAAGCAGCCGAAGAAGCAGCCTCTCTCTCCGTCATCCAAAACGCCAGGGACTGACTGCCCACACAGCCAGGTGAAAAAAAGAGTAGCAAGATGCACCCCACCCCTATGGCCAGGTTTTCTGTTTTTCTTAAGCACCCAGTAATTTGTCCCCGTGGCAACATGGATGGGGAAAATTCCTTTAACAGAAGAAAACCCCAGGAGAACTCCCAAAACCCCAACATTCTGTTACAAGCTTCCTGCAGATTGTTCCATCTCTGCTCTCCATATGGAAAGATACAAAGATCCCTTTTGGTTCACACAGTTAAATGTCTGATGGGTCACACGGTGATACCTGTACAGATACACATCTGGAGAGAAAGCCAAACATCCATCGAACTCTCTCAACACCCACAGAGCCTGAACCAAACTCTACAAGGCCACGCAGCTTTACACAGAAATTCATACATCGATAAAACTGTACAACGGGATGCAGGTTTACACAGAAATTGATACACAGGAAAACACAACAATCTGTGCTGTGTGAATACACTGACTTCTGTATAAAAATGGCTCCACATGGCGGGAACCGATACAGAACTGTGCGATTACCAAAGGACCCATCGACACTTCCATACCCTTGGAACTAAAGACACAGGACTGTAGAGCTCTCCAACTCTGTACATTCCTGTCTGGGGGTGAGTTTATGATGTGTATCCCCTATCGCTGCTCTCTGCCCAGAAATCAATCCTGTGCCTTTCTGTGCCTTTAAACTGAGCCCGACGGGGGAGAGAGAAAAAACCGAGCAAACTTTTCAAAGCAGTTGTTCAAGGACACAGACACACACGCCTCTGTGTTCTGCTGCAGCAGCGAGAAGAGCGGAGGGAGCGCCCTGCTTGCTTTCCAGTCCGCTTTCGGCTCCTTTTCTCCAGAGGGAGATGGAGAGTTGAAGTTTGTTTTCCTGGGACTTGGGCTTTTTCCCTTCTTCACTTCTGGACTGTTTCAACATCAGAACACACCGGGAGAATTTTCCACCGAGGCCCTGGAGGACACCAACCCAGCTCCAAGGAGGAGGAGAGAGAGCACACCTACAGAAGGACTCTGAAATCTTCCCAGGTTTCTCTCCACAGCGAGAGGTTTTAGTATTCAGCATTATTATCCTTTTCCTGTGTGTTTGTTAAATAAATAGGTTCTCTTTCACTTTCCTCAGAGGAAAATATTTTTTTCCCAGACCTGGTGGGAGAGGGCTGGTTGTAACCTGCCTTCTGTCAGAGGATATTTTCCTGCAAATTTGTCCAAAGCAGCACACTAAAATAAGTCAGTATTTATTTTGAGGGAAAATGATTTCTAATGGCATTTTGAGGGTCAACAAATACAAAGATAATAATAAGGATAAATACAAAGAAATACAGAGAAAATACAAAGAGGTGAAAGAGGACAGGAGCTCACTGGACAGGTCCTTGGCAGCGCCCGGGCAGACCCTGCATGAATTTGGCTGCCTGAATGCAGCTCTTGCCTGGGCACCAGGGGTGGCCCCCTCTGCGTGTCTCTCCCAGCACCACAGGGATGCTCCTACCCCTTCCCTGGTGCCCCAGGGTTCTGCAAGTGCCTTCTGGGGCCACCCAGACACCTCCCTGGGCCTCTGGAGGCCCCATGGCATGGTGCAGACAGGGACTGAATCAAAGTTGCCTTGGAAGATGGAGGCAGGAGAATATTGCCCACGATCTTCTTTCCAGCTGCCCCACACTCCTGCAAATCCTGCTGGGACACTCAGGCTCTCCATTCCGGGGCTCTGGAGCTCCCATGCAAACCCATCCATCACTGTGTCCCCTCTCACGTGGATATCAAGAAAATGACACAGCAATATCTAGAAAATGTGAACTTGATTGATTTGACTGCTCTAAAATTCTACAACTCGAGGGTGACTGGAAGACTATGAGGTGACAATCTTATGCCTCCAAAAAGGGTCAACAGTTTGGAACTGGAACCCTCAGGGAAACTTCAGCTTCTGGGGGAAAAGGTGCCCTTCCTCCTCTCTCCCTTTGCTTTATACATCTGAGCTGGAGTCATATGGTTGGAACATCCCCTTGGCTGATTTGGGTCCGCTGGTCTGGCTGTGTCCCCTGCCAGGATCCTGCCCACTCCCATCCCCTCTGATGGGGGAAGGAATGGCAGAGGGACAGCGCTGCTGGGCAGTAGCCAGAACACCGCTCTATTATCAGCACCCGTCCAGCTACCAATGCAAAGCACAGCCCTGGAAGGCCCATGAACTTTCCCTCAGGCAGACCCAACACACGGGACTTGAGCTGCCAGCGGCCCAGGTCACCCTCTGCCAGCCCCGCTCCTTGGACCTTGTGTCCCCACAAGCAGACACAAAGTGTTTCTGCTGCTCCTCCTCCTGCGCAAATCCACAGAGAGCTGGGATTTTTCCAAGTCTCGTGTCTCTATTGTGCCGTATTCCCAAAGAAGCAGCAGCCCCTCCTGATGAACACGGCGAGTTGCACGGATGCTTGTCAGCTCCACTGCCTGCCTAGAAATCTGGAAACTGCTTCTAAATGCTGCTCCCTTCAGCTCTTGGGCACCGACTGACACAGAGCTGGGAAAAAAATGCCCTGGCTGCTGGCTGACAAGGTGAGTTCCGCCAGAGTCAGAGCTCTGTGGGAAATCTCTATCCATGCCTCTCCTTTGAATAGACCCTGACAGGGGGTGCGCAGGAATGTGTCCTGTATGGAAAGGAAGGAGTGTGCAAGCACCGTGACTGACACTTTCCCTCTCCATGTGCGTTCCACAGCTATGGGTACACAGACGTGATGGAAAGCCTGGTACAGCCAGAGCCTTCTGTCCCTGCAGAAGGGAGCGCGGCGGGTGGGGGCGGTTGGTGGGCAGCGAGTCCCGGACAGCGGGCGAGATCCGGCTCCACAGGTGCCAGGCCCCGCTAAGGCTTAATGCCGCCTCCTCGGCAACAGGAAAGGCCTTCAGCCTCGTCCCTGCCAAGAGGGGCGGTGCTGGCCTGGCCGCACAGCTCGTTTTCCCCACAGGTTGCAGGAGATGAGATCACAACGCTTGCAAACACCGACTGCGAGCCACAGCTCTGGGTGCTCACCATGAACCTCAGCTCTGCGAGCGCTGTCTGCCCCAGGCTCCAGGGGATGCACTGGGAGCCCGGCTGGGCTCTGCCCTGGGGCCATCCTCCAGGGACAGCTGCAAACAGGGAGCATTTGGTTGCCACAAAGAGCCAAGCCATGGCTGCAGGGAGCTGCTCCGGCTGTGGCCTGCACTGTTGTGTGCTGTGCTCTGGGGCTGCTGCTCCCCACAGAGGGGACTGCACTGGGGTGCCAGAGGAGACAGAGAAGCTCCAGCTTAAGCCTAACTGGGCTGGGTGGCTGGGCTGGGAAGGGTGGCGAGGGTCAAGGGCATTCACAGAGCTCATCCTGCTTTGTGAAGAATGAGGAAAAGGAAGTGGGAAGCCAGCAGTGAGCAGAGCTGAGGCCTGGAGAGCAGCTCTGAATGACCCCCAAATCTCACCAGACCTTTGAGACATTGCTGTTCTTCAGCCAGTGACAACACGAGTCCCTAAACCTGGGGCTCATTCTTCCTCATGGCCAGGGCCATCAAGGAAGGCTACAGTGCAATGGGGACTGCGGTGAGCTGGGAACTCACTGGGGGAAAGAGGGAGCACTTGTGGAGCAAAAGGCAGGTGGGGGAGAGAACTGTTCAGAGAAGGGCTGGGCTTCAGCTTGAGCAAGCTGAAAAATGGCATTGGGGGTCATCCCAGACTGATTTCATTTCAGAAGTTACTGAACAAGTTTGTTATTGGGGGGGTGTCATATTTTCCCCCGGAGGTGCACACTCTGCAAACTTGAGCTGCACTGCCGAGCTACTCAAGCACGTCTCTGCTGCAGGTCACGGCGTTTCTTCTTTGGCTTCTCGTGGCCCCGGGGCTGAGCCGCAGCAGAGCCTTGGTGGAGCCCAGAGCAGCCTCAGCATCCACAGAGCCCGGCTGCAAGGAGAGAAAGCAGAAAGCACCCGTCAGCTGAAGGCTCCCGTCCCCCTTGTCCCAGCCGCCCGCGGTGCCCAGGCCATGCTGGCCGCGCTCAGGGCGCTGCCCAAAGCTGCCCAGCATTGCTGCCTCTGGCAGGAGAGCAGGAGGGCAGGACACGTGCCCAGCCTGCAGCCGGCCGTGGCACAGCCACCTCCTCAGCAGCTGCCCAGAGCAGGATGCCGCTGTGCTCGCTGCCGTCTCCCAAAAGCCCTTATCCCAGCCGTGCCAAGAGGACGGGCACCCACCTCACGCCTCCCGCCGCCAGAAGAAAAGCTGCTCCCAAACGGTGTCCTCAGCCCTTCTCCAAGGGCATGTCCCATCCATGCCACAGCTGCTCCCAAGCACTTTGCCATCCGGACCAGACAGCACCTAGAATGCTTCCTTTGGAAAAACAAACCATAAATCAATGAAAAGAGATTACAGACAAAAAGGGAAAACAAGGAAAAAGGTAAAAAATCTTCTCCCTGCTGGGCCTTGAGGAAGGTCCAAGCCTGCCATGCGAGGGAAAACCCCACCCACGGGCCAGGGCAGCCCACGCTTTCTGCCTTCCCCCTGCACTGCCCCCAAAAGTCATGCTGAGCCCAAAGCAAACAAGGGCACTGGAGCAGCCCAAGCCCTTCCTTGCCTGCAGAGCAAAGCAGCCCATGCACAGCTTCTGGTGTCCAACCTCTGCTCCCACCATGGGGCTTTGTTTGTGTCGGGCTGGCTGCCCCAGCCCCAGCCCCAGCGCGGGCCACGGTGGGTGCTGGGGGCTGTTGGCAGGGCCAGGAGCAGACTCCCAGTTCAAAACCAGCCCAGCCCATCCCCCCAGCCCTGCCAAAAAGCAGCTTGGCAGCCGACTGAAGAATTGGTTGCATCCGCCCCAGCAAAGGGGGAAACCTTTGCTTCCCGGCCAGGCTGTGCAATGCACAAATCTGGGAGCATCCCCCTGCATGTGGACTCATCTGCAAATTCGCTGTGGAGCCTGGCTTTGGAGAAGGTGCCACAATTGAAGTCCATCATCTTCAGCTTGCCAGGTGGAGGAAGAGCTTGTCATCCTTGATGTCACCCTCCATGTCTCCAGCAGCAGCAGCCGCACCTGCCACAGCTTCTCCAGGGGCTCCTTCTTCCCTGGGGCTGGAGCAGGCTGTCAGTGCTCTGCCCAGGGCCCCGGCTGTCGCTGAAGCAGAACAAGCAAAAGCAGCTGGCATGGGGGCCACCAGTGCTGGGAAGAGCAGCTCAGCTCCAGCAGCAGGGCTGCGCGTGCCCAGCTGAGGAGCCCTGCGCAGCGATTCAGGCAGGACAAAATCTCTGCCTTTCTTTGCTGCTTCCTGCCAAGGCGCGTGTGCAGCTGGAACTTACCGGCTCCCTGGGTCAAAGCGTGCACGTGGCTCTCTCCCTTCTCCTATGGCATGTGAATATCCTGCATCCAAGGATCACAGGACAGGTCTTCTAATGAGGGCCTTTCCGAGGAGAGCACGGTTAAACACCGTCGGATGAGATCCTGGCACTCTGCGGAGAGAAAGCAGAAAGCGCCAGTCAGTTGCAGAAGGCTCCTGTCCGCTTTGCCCCACTCTTGCCATGGCCAGGCCGTGCTGCGTGTGCTCAGGGCTGTGCCTAAACTTTGCCATCAATTCTTTCTTTTGGAGAGCAGGAGAGCAGGACATTGCCACCTGCTCAGCAGCTGCCAGTGCGGGATGCTCCTGAGCCCGCTGCTGTCTCCCAGCACTGCTATTCCCCCCGTGCTGCAGAGACGAGGATCCACCTGGAGAGAGCCGTCGTGGGAGCGAGAGCCGGCCCCAGGTGCTGTGCCAGCCCCTCCTGAAAGGGTGCTCCCCGCAGACCATCTGGTGCAGCACGATGCCCAGGGACCAGACGGTCGCTGCCTCGCCGTGGTACCAGCCTAACAGGGTCCATTCCGGGGGGCTGTAGGACGGTGTTCCTATGGAATAGAGGTGGAGTTCTTCAGGGGGACGCTGCCTGCTCCCAGAGCCTCGCCCCAGCATCCCTGGGCATGCGGGGGCCGCAGCAGCGGCACGCGGCGTGACCCGCTGCCCTCTTGCCAGCACCTGGGACTTGCGTACAAACTGGGGGTTGGAAAAGAAGCCGCTGGTGTCGCAAGAGGGCAGCGGAAGCCCTGGCAAGGCCCGAGCATTCCATGCAAAGGAAAAACCCACTTGGTGCTGGGGAAAAACCACGCTTTCATCCTCCCTGCCTGCACTGCCCCAGAAACCATTCTTAAGCCAAGGCAAGCACGGGCAGCAGAGCAGTCCGAGCCCTGTCTCGCCTGCACACCAAACGGGCTGGAGCACAGGTTCTGGGCCCCCCTCTCTGCTACTCCCACCCACGGGTGTTTCTGTGACGCTGGCTGCCCCAGCCCCAGCGCCAGTCCT
This sequence comes from Aphelocoma coerulescens, assembly GCF_041296385.1. NCBI lineage: Eukaryota > Metazoa > Chordata > Aves > Passeriformes > Corvidae > Aphelocoma > Aphelocoma coerulescens. The sequence goes on from NW_027183580.1 coordinate 19,352, forward strand.
GGGCAGAGTGGCTGGCGAAAGGCTGCCAGCAAGGCTGGAAAATAGCCCTTCAGCCAGCGCCGCTCAAAAGCAGCTCAGCTGAAGACTCCGGCTGCCATGACTGGCAGCAAAAGGGAGAATCCCCCCTGCCACAGCTGGCTTTGGGCTGTGAGATGTTGGGCCGTGAGATGTTGGGCTGTGAGATGCCGCTACCAGGAGCCTCCCCCTGCGTGGGCTCACCTGCAAAGCTGGTGTAGGCTGCGGCTTGCAGGTAGGTGCCACAGCCAAAGTCGATGAGTTTGGCCTGCCCGGTTGCCAGGTCAACCAGGATGTTCTCCGGTTTGATGTCCCGGTGCAGGACCCCGCAGCTGGTGCAGTGCCGCACGGCCTCCAGCACCTGGCGGAACAGGTGCCGCGCCACCTCCTCGCACAGGAAGCCCCGTGCCCAAATGAAGTGAAGGAGGTCCTGAGACCGCTCCGGGCGCTCCAGCACCATCACCACGTTGTTGGGGAGCTCCAGCCACTCGTGGAGCTGGACGATGCCAGGGAAGCCAGCGGACACCTTGTCCAGCAGCACGATCTCCAGTGGTGCTCGGGTGCCGTCGGGCTGTGGGAGGAGCACGGTGCTGTCAGCGGAGCTGATGCCGTGCCGGGGCTCGGGAAGCCCTCAGCCAGCCGGGGACGCTCTGCGCGCTCCGCTGGCCCCACGGCCGCTCTCCCTCGAAGTGTTCTGGCGGCTTCCACCCTGCCGGGCCTCGGCTCATCCCCGCCCGTCGCGCCCCGGCTTCTCCCGCTGCCCCTCGCTCACTCACCAGCTCGCCCCAATGGCCGATGCGGTTCCGCGGCACCCGTTTGATGGCCACCTGCAAGGCAAGGGGAGCAGCGGGCTGAGCTCGCCGCCCGCCGTGCCCAGCCCCATGCTCCTTCTCCTCCTCCTTTGCCCCCCGCCTCCTGCGCCCGCCGCCGGCCCCGCCACTCACCGGGGCGCCGTCCGAGAGCCGCGTGGCCGCGAAGACGCTGCCGAAGCCGCCGCGCCCCAGCAGCGAACCCAGCCGGTAGCGCTCCTTCAGGCCCTGCTGCGCCTTCCGTGCCCGCGAGACGCGGCCGTCAGCGCTCGGCCCGGGGCCAGGAACGGTCCCCGAGCGCCGCTCAACCGCCCCGGGCCGGCCATCCCCACATGGGGGCTCTTTTGGAGGGGCCACCGGCGGCTCGGGGCCGGCGGCCGCGCTCAAGAGCGGCGGAGCTCGGAGCGGGGAAGACGCTGCGGAGGCGGCGGGAGCGGCCGCGCCGCCTGTGTCCCCGGCGGGCCCCGGGAGGAGCCGAGGCCGGGACCGGGGCCGGGGCCGGGGCCGGGGTAGGGGTCGGGCCAGCCGGAGCCAGGGGCTGGCGATGCTGCCCAGGAGCCAGGCACTGATGCCCGCCCAGCAGCGCCACAGCCAGGACGGCGAGAGCCGGGCGGAGGCGGGACCGCGGCGGGACGCCCGGGGGCGGGGAGGGGGCAGCCCCGCCCGGGGCCGGGGGCGGGCCGGGGGCATGGCCCGGCCGGGCCTGGGGAGAGGGAGGCCGCGGGAGGGGGGGTTGGGGAACGAAAGGGAGAGCGGGAGAGGGTGCGAGACACTGGGAGAGGGAGAGGAGGAGCAGGAGAAGGGACGCAGAGGGTTCGTGGACTCGCTGCTTTTGTGCTGCTGCCGCTGCTGCCGCTGCTGCTGCTGCTGCCGCTGCTGCCGCTGCTGCCGCTGAAGCGCTGGGAGCGTTTGTCCGCGTGTCCGTGTGTCCGGTGCCCGTGTGTCCGTTCTCCCCCGCGCGCCCCACGGCCGAGCCCCGCGCGCCCCGGGGCAGCACGGGCCGCTCCGCTCCGGGGCCGAGGCGGAGTCCCGGAGCATCTCTTCCTCCCGCAGCCACACCAAACCCGCTCGGCCATTGGGAGCAGTTTTGCACACGTTTCCCTTTGAAGGGCTCCTCTCTACCCCCATTTCCAAGGAGTCTCCCTGGGGTTTTGGCACCTGCAGCGACAGGGCAGCGATTGGGCTTCAAAGTGCAAGAAAGACATGGAGGGGCTGGAGCACGTCCAGAGATGGGAATGGAGCTGGGGAAGGCTCTGGAGGACTTCTGAGGGGCAGCTGAGGGATCTGAGGGGGCTGAGCCTGGAGGAAAGGAGGCTCAGGGGGGACCTGGCTCTCTCCAAGTCCCTGACAGGAGGGGGCAGCCAGGAGGGGTGGGGCTCTGCTGCCAAGGGAAAGCACGAGAGGAAATGGGCTCGGGGGAACTCTTGGGGTGGATGGTGGGGAAATTCTCATCCTCCGTGTCTCGACAAAGGGGGAGGGGGGCAGGGGTGGGGCACGACCTAGGGACACGGGGGTGGTGACGCTGGGCTGGGGACACGGGAAAGGGCACGGGAAGCCAAAGCCCCGCTGAGCGCTGGCGCTGGGCTGGCACGGGGTGAGCCGGCAGCAGGGCCCCGCAGCCCTGAGGGACTCGCCTTGACGGCTGGGGAGTATTGATCCCGGTCTCTAAAAAATGAGACTCAATAAAATATCATTAAAAGGTGCCTCCTTCTCCTTCTCCTTCTCCTCCTCTCCCATCCTTTCTCCTGCTCCCCCCGGGCCCAGCGCCCACCCTTGGCCCCCCGTTTTCCCAGCGCGGTCGCATCCCGCGGGAGGAGCCGGGATGGAGCCGGGAGAGGTCGGGCTGGGGCAGCGCTGGGCTCTGGGCCCGGCCTGGGCGCCCCCCACGCGCCCCCTCCTCAAATTCCCCTGGCGGGGGGCGCTGGGAGCGAGGGGGGGCGCAGGCGGGGTCCGGGTGGGGAGCGCTGAGCGCTGCGGGTCTGCCTGGCAACTGGTGAGTCACCAGCGCCGCGCGCTCTGATTGGCTGAAGGTTGTTCAACGCCTTCTCTGATTATCTGATACTCGCGGGGGATTTTGGTTGGTCGTTGGGGGCTGTGGGGCGGCTTAGGGGGGGGTCTCTGCGCCTTTGGGGTTCGCTGGGTGCCGATTTGGGGTTCAGGTGCCTCCCAAGGGCCCCCCGGGGGGGGGGTGACACAGGGGTGACACACGGGGGTCCCCATTCTCGATCCATCCTGGGGCCGGTTCTGCCCCCTCCACTCTCGGTCCCCCCGCGGGATCCCCCAAAGTCCCTTCCCACTGTTTCCCAATAAACGGGACCGGGGCGAACTGGGAAGCCTTCCTGGAAACACTGGGAGCAGCCGGGCAGGGGCAGAGTGACAGCGGGGCTGGGGGGGACACACGACCCCCAAAATCAGCGCGGGGATGGAGCGGGGGGTCCTGGCCGGGCCCGAGGCCACGGGGAGGGGCTGCGGCCACCGGCGGCTCAGGAGCTCTGTGGGCAGAGCAAAGGGGGTGACACCGGGCTGGGGGGCCCCGGGGGAGCACAGAGCTCCAGGAGAGGGGGGACGCGACCCCCGGGCCCCTCCCATCACCTGCTTGTGCAGGTAGAAGCCGAGCCCCAGCGCCAGGAAGACGAAGGCCAACACGAAGCCCCCGATCCCCGTCAGCATCTTGGGGGGTGGGGGGGCAGCCTTGGGGGGGGAGGGGAACACAGATACAGGAAACGGCGGTGGCTGTCGGGAAGGGACCGGAAAGGACTGGGACAGAATGGGATGAACTGGGAGAGAATGGGACACCAGGATACACTGGGACCAGTGAATCAGGGGGATGGGGAGCAGAAGAATTTGTTTGTCAGGAGCAATGCATCTAGCTTGGTCAGCATAGCAGAGCAGGAAGAAAAGATAGGAGACCGCTGATAAGACCAGCGGGAGTCTCAGACAGACATCCTGCCTCATCCCAAAACTAGCTCAAACCAGTGCCAAAGCTTAAACCCAGGCCAAAGGTATAAAAGAGCATGCGCAGGAGAGAAAGGTGAAAAGTTCAGACGAGGAAGACTCCCCCTGACTTCATCAAAAGACCCTCGGAAGACCCCTACCACAACCACCAAACAACACTGCACAAGCGCTACGCGGATGTAAATGACTTTTGAGTTCACAATAAAACCAAGCGAGGCTGGGCGGGGCTAGGTGATGAATATGTATAAGTTTGTTAGGAAACTTAATGAATATGGAACTTGTAACCCAGTAAATACCGAGCTGAATGCAGCTGTCGGCACGCGTGATTTTGGAGGAGCGATCCCCCGTGCGTCCCAGCGCTGGAATAAAGCATACCCACCTACTTTACTACTTATTTAGTAGTGGAGTTCTGTCCGCTTTTCATTATAACTCAAGCTATATTAGCATCTTGTTACTTTGACCCCAGTTATAATGTTAACTAGTTAATATCTGCATAGAAAGGTTATTCTTAACATGTTTACACATCATTTACAAGCAGCAGTTTTTTCCTCCTAGTTGTAGAAAGAGGAGGGAGTGAGGACATGTAGAGAAAGACAACTTGACGGCACCAAGGTCAGTGGAAAGAAAGAGGGGCAGGAGATGCTCCCAGCGTCGGAGTCGAGATTTTCTCTGCAAGCCGTGCTGAGGACTGGGATAAAACAAACTGTCTCCCTGGGATCCATGAAGTCCACGGGGGGATGCAGAGATCCACTCCCAGCCCGTGGGAAAAGGTGCTCACAGCGGAGCGGCTGGGTGCTACAAAAGCTGTAATCCAGGGGGAGACCTGAACAGGGAGAGAGGGCTCCTGCTTCCAGAGATAGAGAAAGAGGGCTCTTGCTTCCGAACTGAAGCAGCTGATCCTTAAAAGACTACACCCCATGGACTAATGACCACACCTGCAGTTTTGGGAAGACCGTTTTGCCCGTGGGAGGGACTCACGTTACAGCAGGCTGGGAGGGATTGATACTCGTGAAATTAGAAACGCGCTGGAGAAGTGCACAGAGAACTGTCTCCTGTGGGAAGGAGCCCATGGCAGAGCAGAAGAAAGAGACTCCCCTCCCTGAGGGAACTGAAGAAAGATCTCGAGTGATGAACTGGCTTGAACACTCCCAGGCCCTGTCTCCCTGCGCTGTCGGAGGGAAAGAGGGAGGGGATGGAGAGGAAAAAAGGTGTTTGAAAGGCTTATTTTCTTCCTCATTATCCTACTCCGTTAATAATAAATTTACTTTATGCCTTTAAGTTTGAGCCTGTTTTGAACTTAGAATGTTTTTCTCCCAATCCTTATCTCAACTCATGAGCCCTTCGTGATGATTTTCATGGCTACCTGATATTTGAGACAGTGTCAAACCACGACAGTGGCCCTTGTGTTCCATGTGGCCCCTCTCTGTCACAAGTGACCCTTGGTTCCATGAGATTGTCACAATGGTCCCCATGTAGCCCTGAGGCTGCGCTGTCAGCTGTCACTATGGACGCTGGATTCCACAGGAGCTGGCAATGGCCCAGTGGCACCTGCGTCCTCTGAGGCCCCGCCTTGTCAGTGGAGCCGTGTTTCCATGAGATTCCATGTTGGCACAGGGGCCTGCTGAGTTCCATGAGGCTGCGTCGTGTCCCAATGGACAATCTCGCTGCCCTCAGCTCTGCGCTGCCATTGCCAGCCCTGCCCTGACCTCTGCCCAGCCTCACCCTCTGTGCCTTGGACACACACACATGCCCTGAGCTCATCCTCCCTCTGGGTGCTTCTCCTGCCCCAGCGCTGCCCTGGGAGGGTTCATTCCTCACAGGAGCTGCTGTGTTTGTACTGGTGCATTTTATAGCTCTGCTTCTGCCTCTCTGTCACTTGTGTCTCCACAGAGCTCTGCAGGGAGAAGATTCATGGAATGACAGAGGTGGGAAGAGCCCCCTGAGCCCCCTTGGCCAGGCTGTGGCTGGGCTGGAGTTGCCTTTGTCCAGAGCAGCCCCTGGGCTGCTGTGCTTGCCACTTGTGGCTGCAGCGGGCTTGGTCCCAGCCCAAGGCTTTGGCTGTCCCTGAGCAGGGCTGGCCCCGCATGAGGCGTCTCTGCAGCCCCCCCAAACCATGGGCTGGGGGTGGGCAAGTGTTCCCAAGGGCACAGGGAGGGGACAGCTGGGCTGGACTGACCCAAGGGATCTCCCATTCCATGGGACGTCAGGGTCAGCAATGGACTGGGGGAAAGGAAGGGGGCGAGAGGGTGTCTGGATTTTCTATATTGATCCATTTGTCTTCCAAGGCAGCCACTCCATGCACTGAATTCTTGCCTCCCTGTGGTTTCTTTGCTTCTGCATTTGGCCTTTGCTCTTTACTTCCTTTCCCTAACCATTAATCTCTCTTCATGGTGACTCACAGTTTTCTCAGCTTATTTTCTCCCGGTGCCTGGCTGGGGAGGGACAGTGCCAGAGACACTTGGTTGTCACTTGATGGACAGAGAGGTTTTACCACGGTCACCTTGCCCAAGCCTTCTCTTATGGGCACACCCAGAAGCGTCAGGGCTCTGTCGGGTGCCCACCCCTGAGCTGGGCTCATGCCCTGCTCACAGCCCCAGGGCTGCTCAGGGACACGAGTCCTTCCCTGGCACGCTCACAGACAGTTCATTGCAGCACGGGCAGGGGCTCCCTGGGCTCTGCTGCCGCTGCCAGAGCCTGGCAGGGAGCTCAGCCCTGCGGGTGTCACCCTGCCCTGCCCCTGCCCGAGGTGCCCCACGGCCGCAGGGATGGGCACGGGGAGCTCTGTGCACAGGAGCTCATCCCAGCCCCGCATCCAGGGGGTTCCCAGGGGACGGCACTCTCTGGGAACTCCAGGAACAGCTGAAGGTGTTTGTGCTCGCTGGGTTTATGTCCCCCCCCCCCCACACAGGGTGTTCAGGGCTGTGTCTTGTCTGTGCACTGCAAACACGGAGCCCTGACCCGGTCCCTGGATGTCCCTCCATGGAGGGAAGAACAACCTCTGTGAGCTGGGCAGAGAGGCCCCTGCTGGCAGCGGCGCTGGCTTTGCCAGGGCACTGCTGGGTGCCCCCACCCTGAGCACTGCCACCCTTTGCTGCTCAGGGCTGGTTTCCTCTCCAGGGTGCTGCGTTGGGCACATCCTGGAGACAAAATTGGGAAGGAGATTGAAGCTTTCAGGCCCTGCACTGGGGAGATGCCCTCGCATGATGGAAATGCTGCTGCAGAGCCCAGCTCTGTCCCAGCAGTGCCCACGGCCTGTCCCTGCCTGCAGTCCCTGGGCAGTCACACAGCAGGACTGGGACCCAGCTGACAGAGCCCTGAGGCCTGAAACCAACACAGGGGCTCTGCAGGGGAGTGTGGAAGGGAAGGAAGAGGAGTTACGGAGGAGAAGTCCTGGGGCTCCCTGGCAGTGCTCTCCTGCTGGGACTCTTTTCTCCCCCAGCTCTGCCCAGAGGCACCGACCCTGCAGCTCCAGAGAAGTCAGGGAGGAAAGATGTCAGGGAAACAAGACAACACAGGCTTCTTTCTTTTGTTCCAGCACACACATACTGTAGTGCAGCTCCCCGTTTCTACAGTCTCTGGGTCACACTGGAAAGGCAAATACCAAATTAAAAATGGAACAGACAAAGATTTTTGTGTGAACAAATTCACAGCAGCGTAACACCTGTGTCAGCAGCAACAAACACAGGACACAGAGTGGGCATTAATGAGTCACATCAGAGCAGCTCTGCAGGAGAATGAGAGTTTATTGCTGCTGAAAACCGGCCGTGATCCTTTTCCTCAGGGCATCCCTGAGCTCCTGCTTCCTCAGGCTGTAGATGAGGGGGTTCAGGGCTGGAGGCAGCACCGAGTACAGAACTGACACTGCCACATCCAGGGATGGGGAGGAGATGGAGGGGGGCTTCAGGTAGGAAAATATAACAGTGCTGAGGAACAGAGAGAGCATGGCCAGGTGAGGGAGGCACGTGGAAAAGGCTTTGTGCCGGCCCTGCTCAGAGGGGATCTTCAGCACGGCCCTGAAGATCTGCACATAGGAGAAAACAATGAACACAAAACAGCCAAATACCAAACAGACACTGACAGCGATGAGCCCAAGTTCCCTGAGGTAGGATTTGGAGCAGGAGAGCTTGAGGATGTGTGGGATTTCCCAGAAGAAGTGGCCCAGGCCATTGCCCTGGCACAGGGGCAGGGGAAATGTATTGGCCATGTGCATGAGAGTGTAGAGAAAGGCACTGGCCCAGGCAGCTGCTGCCATGTGGGCACAAGCTCTGCTGCCCAGGAGGGCCCCGTAGTGCAGGGCTTTGCAGATGGACACGTAGCGGTCGTAGCACATGATGAGGAGGAGGGAATACTCTGCTGAGATGAAGAACAGAAAGAAAAACACCTGAGCAGCACATGCTGAGTAGGAGAGGTGCCTGGTGCCCAGAGGGAATTGTGCATGGCCTTGGGGACAGTGGTGCAGATGGAGCCCAGGTCGCTGAGGGCCAGGCTGAGCAGGAAGAAGAACACGGGGCTGGGCAGGTGCTGGCCGCAGGCTCCGGCACTGATGATGAGGCCGTTGGCCAGGAGGGCAGCCAGGGAGATGCCCAGGAAGAGGCAGAAGTGCAGGAGCTGCAGCTGCCGCGTGTCTGCCAATGCCAGCAGGAGGAAGTGCCTGATGGAGCTGCTGTTGGACATTTCTGCACTCTGGACTGTTGGAAGAAGGCATTGACAAGCTGGGACAGATTCCCCTGAGTCAATCCTATGCTATTTTCTTAGGAATCCCCTCAAAACAACTTCTCCTCCTGTGACAGAACTTGGCTAAGCTTTTTGATTTCTGAGCTCAGGTTTGTGCTGCTGCCTCATCCTCAGCGTTGCTCTCAGCCTGAACACTGGGGGCCCAGAGGGAAAACAGGGCTCCCTGTGCCCCAGTGCAGTCGGACCTGCTGGTCCCCACACAGGTGCCCTTTGCTCATTTCACCTCCCTCTATTTCCTGGTGATTGTACTTAAAATGGGCTTGAAAAATAAAGTGACTTTTTGAAGGCCCCAATTTCAAAACCATTGCTCTAAACCCTTCTTCCTTTCCCTGTGCAGCTGTGGTTGCTCTGGCTCTCTGCTGCCTGCAGTTGTGCCTCCTGGCAGCTGTTTCTCTGGGTCCAAGGCTTGTCCCTGCCAGTGCTGCCAGAGCCCAGCCCAGCCCTGGGGGCTCAGCTCTGCCCTGCAGAGCCCTCCCAGCACAGGGCACTGCCCAGGGGCATCTCCCTGGCAGCAGGGCCTGAAGGGCAGCTCAGACAAAGGGAGATGCTGCAAGCCAAGGTGCTGCTGGTGCTGTCTGCAGGCAGAGGAGTGTGAGGAGGCACTTCCTGAGGGAGATCTGAGGCAGAGCTGCTGATCCCCAGGGCAGCAGTGCAGGAGTCTCAGTGACACAGACAAACCTGAGAGCCCCTTTCCCTTCCCTTGAGGAGAAAGCTGAGAGCAGCTCTGGCCATGCAGCACCACCTCCCCAGCAGGAGGAGTCTGCCCTGAGGGGGGCCGCTCCTTCCACCTCCAACTCCTCCCCACAGCCCATGGGGAGCTCCCAGGCAGGCTGAGAGCTGCCCCTGGCAGGTGGCAGATGCCCTGGCCTGGCAAAGAGCCCTCAGGGCTGCAGGAGCTGCTCTGCAGGACAGCCCTGGGCACCCCTGGCTCCTGCCCACCTTCAGAGCCTGCAGCCGGCCCTGGCAGCAGGAGCCGTCCTGCCCTGTCCCTCTGACAGTGCCCAGGGCAGCCCCGCTCTGCAGCACATCCTCCCCCAAGGCAGGAACGGCAGCAGAGCCATCCTCACAGCCATGGCAGCCGTGTCATGGGCCAGCTCTAGAGGATCCCTGCAGCCAGAGACTCACTGTGTCCCACGCTGTGAAGGTTTCTCCACGAATGAGTTCAGAGCTGTCCTTCCAGCTGCTTTAGCTAGCTCTCTGCTCACTCCTCCCAGGTACCTGCAGGCAGTGCCCTCAGCCCTGCTGGGCAGGCAGAGGAGCTGCTCCTCAGCAGAGCTGCCTCTTTGAAGCTCTCGCTGGTTGCCAGGAGCTTGAGAGTTCCCTCTGTGCCAGGAGCCCGGCCCAGCTCAGCAGCACAGCAGCAGCACAAGGACTTTAATGACCCTCTCAGGCCTTTGGTGTTGTTCACATCAGACTCAGTCCCTCAGAGCGTCTTCAAAAAACTTCTCAAGAACTCAAAGATTCAAAGTCCAAAGTTTCTTGAACTTTTAATGGGTCCCATCAGGACACGACTCACGTGAAAGTGTCCCCAGGTTCCAGTGAGAGCAGAACTCTGGAGGCAGCGATGGCAGGTGGGGACAAGCAAGGGAAAGGTGTCTCTGGTGCTGAGCAAACCTGGCTGTGTTCCCTGAGTGCAAAGGGCCAAGGCCTGAGCCCCAGCCCCTGGCAAGGCAGATCCTGTCCCTCCCTCAGTGCTCAGGGCTCTTGCCGGGGCACTGGGAAGTGGGGATGGGCAGTGCCCAGGGCAGCACCATGGGGCGGCCCCTGCCAGGCTGCTGGGCAGGGACAAGGAGGCACTGAGGCCCCAGGGCTGCAAGGGTCACTTGTCTCCTGCTGGCCTCAGGGCCAGGGCCAGCAGCCGTGGCCAAAGGGCTGCACAAGTTGGCTCTGTCAGGGCCTTGCAGCTGCTGCCCATCCCTCTGCCCTCTGCAGCCCAGGCTGTGCCACGCTGTCCCTGCCCTGCGCCTCTGTCCCTGCAGGCTGTCCTCATCCCCCCGGCTGCCCCACCTGGCTGGCCCCTTCCTTTGCCGGCAGCTCTGCGTCCTGCCTGCCTCTACCTGGGCACACAAAGCCTTGGGCTGCTCCAGGCTCCTTCTGGGGGACGTGTTGCACCCCAGCCCTGCCTGGGAGGGAAATTCCTTTCTCCTGGTGTCCACTCTGGACCTCCCCAGCTGCCCTGTCACAAAGGCCCCTCGGTTCTTTGGGGCCCAGCAGTGCCACAGTGGCCCCTTGGCTCCATGGAACGCCACAGGGTCACAATGGTTCCCTTGGTGCCACCAGCCCTGCAGGGTCACAACGGCCCCTGGGTTCCACGAGGCCACGCGGGGTCACAGTGGTCTCCAGAGGAAGGGCAGCACCGAGCCCCAGGGTTTCAGGGGCAGATGAGACACAGCCACCAGAGGCCAAGGCCAGCCACATCTGTCTGTCCTGGCAGGTTTGTCTGGGAGCAGCCCTTGGATATTGGGAATTTGGGAGGTGGAATCCCAATTTTGGCCATGGGCACCTTGTTGAGAAGGATGGGTTTATTCCACATGAAAGTAAAGCACAAAGTCCAAGAGTTTAGGAAGAAGATGAGAGGTGGCCACCATGGGTGAGGGCAGCCAGACCTGTCTCTCATGGCAGCTTTTGTCTGGGAGCAATCCTTGGATAGACAGAATTTGGGAGGTAGAATTTCAGTTTTGGCCATGGGAGCCTGGATGAGAAGGACGGTTCTTTTCCTTAGGAAGGAAAGCACGAAGCCCCAGGAGCCCCAGGGCTCCTGAGCCAGCCCCTGCTGCCCCGGGAGGGAATTTGGGGAGGGGGCAGAGGGGGTGCGCAGCCCCTGCCGGGGGATGACCCCGGCCCAGCGCCCTTCGTTCAGCACCGAGCTGGGCGTGGGGCCGCAGGAGGAAGAGGCCGATGGGAAGCAGATCCTGCAGGGGAGACAGGGCTTGGGCTCAGGGCAAGGTTCTGCCCTGCACACCTGGCTCAGGTGTGAGCCTGCCCCAGGAAGGGAGCGGGACATTCCCATCCCCACGGATCAGGGCTGGGAGCAGCACTGGGACCAGGGACATGGAAATACTGGGAGCCACTGGGACCGCACTGAGGGGTGAATTATCCCCCCCAGCACCTTTCCAGGCCGCCCTGTGACCTGAGAAATGCTCGCTGGGCCTCAGCCTTGGCCAAGAGCCCCCGGGCTCAGCTGCTCTGAGCTCAGGCGCTGCCGGCTCCCGCAGCCCGCCCAGGGCCGCCCTGCCCGTGCCGGGGCTGTGCTGGAATTCTCTGCTGCTGCTGGGCCACTCGGGGGGTCTGGCCCAGCAGGAAAGGTGACCTTGAGCCAGGAGCTTTCCTTGGCCGCAGCAAAGCCTCAGCATGGAAAGACCTTCCCAGCGCTGTGCCCTGGGCCGGGAGGGATTGTGCCACCAGAGCTGTCCCTCCATTTCTTCTGCCAGGCAGCTCTAGGACATGGAAAGTGGAGAAGCCAGAGCTGCTTCTCAGCTTTTCACAGTCCTCCAGAGGAATCCTGTGTGGGAAGCAGCCTGGGAACAGGGTTGAGGTGCCAGGGCAGGGGAATTCAGAGCCCTTTCCTCCCCCGTGGGCTGAGGCTCTGGCCCTTGCCCTTTGCAATGGCCCTGCAGCTGCCAGAGGGGCCTTTTTGGCTCAGCTGAGAGCAGTCCTGCTGCAAGGCTGTCCTCGAGCTGCTTGGGCTGCACATGTGCCCAGGGAATGCTCATTGCTTGCAGTCTCAGGTGCTGTGCGTGTGCAGGTGTAACTACTGCAGGAGGGAACAGCTCTGCTGGGGGGAGTTCTCTTTTTCTTGGTGGTTTTTCTGTTGAATGAACGTTCCCTGCCAGCTCTTCCCTGCAGAGCTCTGTAGCTGTATGTGCCACTTGTCTGTGGCACTGTGGCTCAGGAGGTGGCCAAGGGGAGCTTGGCCGAGGTGTGGGCAGAGGAATGGCCATCAGGCCAGGCTGGGGGGTCAGCGGCCGGTCAGTTGCGTTGGGTGGCCGCGGCTCTGGACGCTTGTGTGGGAGCGTGTGCAGGGCTGGAAGGCTGGGGCTGCCGCCGCTGTGTCGCAGAGCCGGGAAGGCCGGGGCTGGCCCGGCCCTGGCCCGGCCCCGCCAGTTCTGCCAGCTGCCGGCGGGGACACAAAGGGCAGCTCCGAGCTGCGGCCGCTGCGCTGCGGCCGCACAAACGCAGCGCCCGCAGAGCTCCAGGGCAAGGTGCTGGCCCTGGCTCGGGGCTGGGCCGGGGCCAGCGGCAGAAAATCAACTTGCAGCTCGGGCCCCGCAGCAGGGAGGAGCAGCAATTGCTGGGGGAGAGAGACTCTTGCCAAGGGCCTGCGGGGCCGGGCCCCAGGGAACGGCTTCCCGCTGCCCGAGGGCAGGCTGAGATGGGATGTGGGGCAGCAATGGTTCCCTGGCAGGGCGCTCAGGGCCTGGCACAGGCTGGCCCGAGAAGCTGCGGCTGCCCCCGCATCCCTGCAAGTGTCCCAGGCCGGCTCGGCCATTGGGGCTTCCTGCCCAGGAGGGCTGGGCTGGGCTGGGGCTGCTGAGGGCGGGATGGGCTCTGGCTGAGCCAGCTGAAGGCTGCGCATGATGAGGCCGGGGGGACCCCGTTGCTGAGTGGGTTCTGGGGTATCCCACATTCCTGAAGGGATTTTAGGGTATGTCCCATTCCTGAGGCATTTTTGGGGTGCCCCCCAATGCTTAGGGAGGGGTTCTGAGAGGGGGGCTCTGGTGCTTGGAAGGGGGACCTATTGTCAGGGAGCCGGGGAGCCCATTTTGGGAAGGATGCTGCTGTTTCTGGCAATGTTGAGAGGTTCTGAATGGGCTGTGGGGCCCTGGCTCTCATTTTGGGACTTGAGGTGAGCCCATGGGCACAGCAAGGGCTGAGGAGAGGTTCCAAGCTCCCATTTGGGATGGAGGGATTGAGCGGGTGCCTCCAATAAACTCAATCCCAGCCCCAATGTGTCGATGGCAGCCCCAAATGGCTCGATCCGTCAGCCCCAAGGCCTGGCTGTGGGGAGTCAGGAGCCACAGAAGGGGAATTGGTGTCCAGGAGGGATGGGATGGGATGGGATGGGATGGGATGGGATGGGATGGGATGGGATGGGATGGGATGGGATGGGATGGGATGGGATGGGATGGGATGGGATGGGGGTTGCATCATGGGGGTGGGATGAAGTTTGGGATTGATGGGGTGGTTTGAACACTTGGAGTGGGGCACTCCAGGGAGGAAAACCAGGAGCTGCTTTTGGGGAGGCACCTGCTGCTTTTTGACAATTTTAGGGCCTCTAAGTGGCTTCTGGGAGGTTGCAGTGAATTTGGGGAAAGTGCCATAAACCCCCCGCAATTTGGGGGGCTGAGGTGAAATCCCCACATTTTGGGAGGGTGAGAGGACCCTAATTGGGAGGGGATCCTGCTGCTTTGCACCCCTTCAATGGGGTGAGAAGTGGCTTGTGAGGGACGGAAGGAAGGAAGGAAGGAAGGAAGGAAGGAAGGAAGGAAGGAAGGAAGGAAGGAAGGAAGGAAGGAAGGAAGGAAGGAAGGAAGGAAAACAATGCAAGTACTGAATGAAACAAAAAAAAGATAAATAACTGAGTTCTCTTTTAAAAAATATCAATTCCCTCTGAATCCAAAGTTGCAGAAGACTTTTCTTTCCACATTTGGGTTTTGTTTTTATCTCTCATACTTTTTCTGGTTCTTTTCTTTTTTCTCTTGTTTTTAATAGATAAGACCTGCTAGGAAAGGAATGCAGAGCAAAATGAGACCCATTTCTGGCAGGCAATGAAAGTGTCGGCTCCTGGTCTGGTTGCTTTTGTGTGGATCCCTCATCTCTGTGGCACGGGGGGAATAGCAGTGCTGGGAGCCAGCAGCGGGCTCAGGAGCATCCCGCTCTGTCAGCTCTGAGCAGGTGGCACATGTCCTGCTCTCCTGCTGCCCTCCAAAGCACAGAATCCATGGGCAAGTTTAGGCCCAGCTCTGGGCACAGCCAGCATGGCCTGGGCACGGGAACGGGGGCCAAAGCGGGCGGGATCCTTCTGCAGCTGCCTGGTGGTTTCTGGTTTCTGTGCCCAGAGTGCCAGGATGTTCTTAAGAGGTGCTTGTCCATGCAGCCCTTGGACAGGCTGTCCTTGGAAGAGCTCTTCAGTGCTCCTTGGCTGCAGGGTGTTCATGTGCCCTAGAGGATGGCAGGGACCCACGGGCACAGTGTGATCCAGGGGCCTGGCAGGTAACAGCCCCACACAGCTCTTGGCAATCAGTGGCAAAGCAAAGCAGACTATTTTGTCCTGTCTGTAGCTCTGAGCAGGGAGCATCAGAAGGGAACACGCAGCTCTTGGGCTGCAGCTGAGCTGGAGGCCTGCTCTGGCAAGCACTGGTGGCCACCATCCCCCCTGGTTTTGTTTGTCTGGTTCATTGATGGCTGGGGCCCTGGGCAGAACCCTGAGAGCCTGGTGTGGCCCCAGGGAAGGAGAAGGAGCCCCTGGAGAAGCTGTACCAGGTGGGGCTGCTGCTGCTGGAGCCACCAAGGACGAGCTCAAGGACGACAACCTCTTCCTGGAGCTGGCCAGTGGCAGCTGAAGATGATGGACTTTGATTCTGGCACCTTCTCCAAAGACACGCTCCACGGCCAGTGTGCAGGTGAGTCCAGAGCCAGGGGGATGCTCCCAGAGCTGGGCATGGCACGGCCTGGCCGGGCACCAAAGGTTCCCCCTTTGCTGGGGCGGCTGCAGGGAATTCTTCAGTGGCTGCCAAACTGCTTTTGGGCTCTGGGCAGCTGCTGAGGAGGTGGCTGTGCCATGGCTGGCTGCAGGCTGGGCACATGTCCTGCCCTCCTGCTCTGCTCCCAAAGGCAGCAATGCTGGGCAGCTTTGGGCCCTGCTCTGAGCACAGCCAGCACGGCCTGGGCACTGCGGGCGGCTGGGACAAGGCCGTGAAATCCAACATCTGGCCTTGTTTGGGGCTGTATGGTCAAAGTCAGCTCCCTTGGCTCCTCCTTGAGCCCTGGCCAGGCTTAGGAGGAAGCCAAGAGGAGGATGAAAGCAGATGTTCCTGCACTAGAAGTGCTGTCAGTTTGTTTCTCCAGCACTGTCAAAGCTGGGCCCTCTCCCAGCGGGGTTGGAGCCTCAGCTGTGGCTGGAGGCAGCTGCAGGAATTCCCAGTGTCCGGGAGTGGCTCTCCAGTCCTTGGCTGGGACAGCTTCCCCCAGCTGATGGGTGGCTCTGGGTGATGGTAAAGTCTGAGGGTCACTGGGGCTGGATCTTGGTTAATCACTGCAGGCAATCTTTGGCACTGATGACTGGGGGCATTGCTGAGCTGTTCCTGCTGTGATTCTTTGCTAATGATTATGTGCTTTGCTGAGCTTATGCTTTTGTAATTCTTTGCAGATTTGCATTTTATAAATTGCACAATCCCTTCAGTAGGGTCTGTGTCTTTGGTGCTGACCCTGCCCACCAGCAAAACAGGGCCCCATCCTGCCTGAGTGTTACCTGGGAAGACAAAAACCCTCACTCCAAATGTCCCCCCCTTCCTCCTTGTTCCCCCCACTTTATACACTGGCCATGATGTCCTGTGGTCTGGGATATCCCTGGGGTCAGTTGGGGTCACCTGTCCTGGCTGTGACCCCTGCCAAGCTCCCCCTCACCCCCAGCCCCTCCCCAGCGTGGCCGGACGAGGGGCAGGAAAGGCCTTGGCTCTGTGCAAGCTCAGCAAGAACAAAACCATCTCCGTGTGAGCAACGCTGTGCTCAGCACAGAGCCAAACACAGCCCCAGAGAAAGGCCTGGCAAGGAAATTCCCTCTGCCCCAGCCCACAGCAGCACCCCATGGCCATCCACCATCACCACGGCTCCACGGGTTCCTTTCCATGGCCCTGGCCCTGGCCACGGGACCTTGGGCTGGTGGCCATGGCAGCCGACTGTGGCCCAGGGCTCAGTGCCCGTGTCCATGGCAGCAGTGCCCAGCCACGGGCCCTGAGTGCAGGTGACCGTGCCAATCCCCATGGCAGCGGGGCCAAGCGTTGGTGTCCATGGCACCAAAGTGAGGAACGGGTCCCTGTGGCCGCTGCCGTGGCATCAGCGAGTGTCAGTGCAATTGTAGCTGGCACCAGCCCCGGCACCGCTCTGTCCTGAGGGCTGCCATGGCAGCCGAGGGCAGCCCAGGTCTGCGGGCAAGTGGCCACGGACCCTGAGTGCAGCAATGGGTCCTGGGGGGGTTTCCAAGGGAACTGGAACTGATGAGGGTTGCCATGGCATCCAACCCCCTGGGATGTCACACAGCCACCCTGGGATGTCCCACAGCCAACCTGGGATGTCAAAACTCATTCTGTGATGTCACATAGCCACCCTGTGATGTCATAGACACCCTGTGATGTCATAGACACTCTGTGATGTCATGCCACCCATCTGTGATGTCACAGTCCTCTCTGTGATATCACTGTGATAGCTCTGTGATGTCACAGCAGACTCTATGATGTCATACAGCTCCCCTGTGATGTCACACAACCACTCTGTGATGTCACACAAGCACCCTGTGATGTCACAGTCCTATCTGTGATGTCACAACTCTGCACTGTGATGTCACACCAGCACCCTGTGATGTCACAGCCATCTCTGTGATGTCATAGTCTGCCCTGTGATGTCAGAGCCCAATCTGTGATGTCACAGCCAACTCTATGATGTCACAGCACCACTCTCTGATGTCACAGAGCTGCTCCATGATGTCGCCGTAGACTCTATGATGTCATACAGCCACCCTGTGATGTCACACAGCCCCTTTCTGACATCACAGCTGCTCTGTGGCTCTGTGACACAGGCACAGAGGTGTTACCAAAACTTCAGGGAAACAAAACCTCCTCAGCATCAGCGCAGCACGAAGCAGCAGCATTCTTTATTGGGCCGGATGCACGAGGGGAGAGCCCCTCCCAAAGTCATGTGTGCCGAGGTCAGGAATGTTCCTGTTTGCAGACTGTGTTTCACAGACTCATTCCCAGACTGTCCCACAATAAACACACACACGACAATCATTTCCCCAAAATCATTGCATATTTCCCCCACCCCTTTGCACATCCGTTCTTCTGCCCTGGGGCTCTCTTTGGGGGTCCCTGGTGGTCGGTGACCCCAAAGCCAGCCCTGACTGCCCAGTGAACTGGTGAAAGTTGGCACACCTGGGCTGGTTGCTGCCTACAGAATCAGCCTTGTGCGGTTCCATGGCCAGTGGCTTTTGGAGAAGAAGCATTGTATGAACCCACCAGGTGCAAACGGTTTTTCATCTGGTAAATTTCCCCCCTTGGAGGGTTGGGAAGCTTCTCTTCCCTTCAAGCCTTCGTAAGCCTCACTCTGCTCCTTTACTCACATCCCACGAGTTCCTCAGCTGCTTTCACAACCATGTTCTTTACACAGCTCAAAGCAAGTGTCACAAGCACAAGTATTGCTGGGATCCCAGTTAGACTTTGCAAAAGTCAGGCCAACCATCAGTCAGAGAAAATCCAAGTCCTTGAAATATTTTATCCAGTTACTGTCTAATCCTCCCCTTAATTCCCTGCTGGATGCAGCAACTGATTTTATCCTCTCTACCCGATCATCCAATCCAGCATCACATTTGGAATGTGCACACAACAAGTGTTGCTGTTTCAGTTCAAGAATCCACATACTCCCTGTCCATGTAACAGCAATAGGGCTAAAGCCAATCTGCTCTGTAAAGTCATTTTAGCTGTGGCTGGCAATTGTTCCTTTATTTCAGCAAGCCCCAAAGGAGCTGCATTCACTCAGGTTTCCATCTGCAGAGCCCAATGGTGTGTGGCTGCTCTGTTCCTAAAGGCAGATCTTTGCGGAGCAGAGATGAATTCTAAAATCCATCCCGCTGTAGTTCCCGCACTGGGATGTTTCCAAGTTCCATCCCCTTTAACCTTTCCCCACAGTTGGGTTCCCGGTGGTGACTCCTTGCACGAGGGACGGAACGTTAATACCCCCAGTGTCCATGGTGCTCCTGATTCTCCCAGGGCCAAACGTGTGCTCCAAATTCCATCACTTCCCACCCATCCTGGGGCTCCTAAGGATCTGACCGCATCCTGCTGACACTCTGTGCCTCTCCAAGGCTTGCTGTTTGTTGGCTGAGCCCAGGTGTCACTGAGAAAGGCAGAATCATTTCTACAAACACAGCCTAGCCTCAGAGCCTGGGCCACAGCCAGGAGCTGCTGCACCTCAGGATTCCAAACAGCTCAAGTGTCTGTCCCAGGGCAATCCCACTTTTCCTTTGTCCTGGGATCCTTTGGCCTTGACCTTGTTAAATCAGGATATTTTATACCCACCTGTAAGGGGTCCCGTGGAAGGCCTGGGCTCCCTTCCCAGCCCAGACACCCCTGAACTGGCTGGAAACATTCCCATTGTCCTGTCTGAGGGTGATTCCATACTGCTGGAATTTGGCAGCTCCAGGGGCTATCAGTGCAATCTGTCAGCTGATCAATATTTCCTGAGGTAATTTCCAGATCCAGTTTGGAAATGTTACAATTCTCAGCAGTATCGTTCTTATGTGTCCATGGTAAGGAATATTCTCCTTCCATCCCTGTCCAGGTGCCCTGGGTGCTATTTCCTTCCACAAGTGTTCCCAGATTTTTGTCAAATTGCTGACTGAAGCTCCCCACGGAACTGGATTTTCTGCACAGGTTGGTGTTGGCAAACAAGCTGTTACAGGGGTCACATTCTGTCATCTGCCAACATCTTGCACTGACTTTGAAAACCGCATTTCCCTTCCCAGAAGTCAGGAACATCGTTTCTATTTTTATTATAGTTACACAATAATTGATCATCTAGATCCAATAAAGAGTATCCCCTTAGAAAATCCTATTCAATACCTAAAACAATAGGATTGATGTAAAACCCCAAACTCCATGGTGTCAGACAGTCTTGTTTCTGCTGTGTTTAATGTGTGCTTGCTGGTTTTACCCGCATGTGATGAACCCTGAGTTTGATTCCTTCTACCTTGAGTGCAGGGTAGGTTACCAGGAGGACTTGAGATGGTCCCTTCCACTTTGGCTGGATTGTTCCAAAATTCCAGGTTCTGATGTACACCGCATCTCCTGGTTGGAAAGGATGTACAGGCGAGTCCAGCCCCAATGATCTGTTGAGAACCATGCACCTTTTAAGGCTTACAAGAGTTAGTCCCAGTGCTATTAAATATTCATTGCAGCAAAACTTCTGAGACTTCCCTTGTCTTGTTGGTGCCACATGGGAAAGCTTCTGGCCATCCAGAAAAAGGATCCACCAATACCAAAATGTGCCAGTCCCCCTTCTGTCTGGGCAGTTCTGCAAAATCAGTTGGCCAAAATCACCTGGTGATTCCCATGTAACGAGCCCTGGAGGCAGCCTTCTTCCTTCAAAACCAATCCCATCTTTCTCAACAACTGATCTATTATTTTTTGCCATTTTTGTGCTTACTAGATGCCTTTGTAAACTGGCCACCATATTCTCCATTTCCTAATGTGTTTCCTGATGTTTTAGTTCCATTATACATTAATTGTGGAGCTCCAATTACCTGCCCACACGGGGTTACCAATCACCTGCTGGGATTTTCCGTAGCTGCTGCTGATGGGGCTGACTGCCTGTCCTGATCACTGGAATCTGGCTTTTGTTGCAGAACATTCAAGTTTTTGCTAGGTATTAGTGCAAGGAGAGCTTTTTCAGCACCCTCTTGAGCTGTTTGGTCAGCCAATGGAGTCCCTGGATTAACTGGGGAGTCTCCAAACCCATGGGCTTTACAAGGGCATCAGGGCCACTTCTTTTGGTTTTGGCACACTCTGCAGTAGGTGACTGATTTCTTTTTGTACTCACTGGAGACCTCTGTGCCCTTTCCTTCCATGTGGCTCCCTGGGCGTCTATTATTCCAAACCCAGAGTTCAAATCAGTCCATATGTTCACCTTTTTTCCTTCAGTGATTTCTAGGAAAGGTCATTCATTCTGCTTTTTGTGCTGATGTGTTCAAAGCTAAAGCCTGGGCTTCTATGACCTGGGTTGAGGTTCCCACTGCACACCCAGCTGCCCGTTTTCCATCCGTACCATGCTGCTCCCACCAGGGTGCAGGTCCAGTGCTGGCTCCTGGATGGGATTGCTCTCGAGGTCCCAGAGTCTGCCAGAACACACTTGTTCCATGGATCCCAGGCAGCCATAGCACAAAGATTCCAACCCTTCTCTTAGAAGGGACTCGAACACTTCCCTGTTCCAACCTTGGGTACCTTGAACCAAACCCTGCAAAGCTTTTGCTGCACCTTACAGGCAGGTCAACAGTTTACACTGGGAAAGGAAAAGGTGCCTTTATCTTACCAGGGGTCTTTCTCTGATTTCCTTTGGAGCAGGGATCAAGGGTTCTTCCCAGAATCCTTCAGTGCTGCCTGCAGGTCCTGCCATCCCTCAGATCTGTTGAAATTCAAGAGGATGAGGCCACGGGGTGTCCCAATGGTGCCTTGGTTCCATGGGCCCCACAGTGTAACCATGGTGTCCTTGGTTCTGCAGTGTCACAATGGACCCTTCATTCCATGAGGCCCCACAGTGTGGCAATGGTCCCTTGAGTCCATGAGGCCCCACAAGGTCACAATGGTCCCTTGGTTCCATGGCCCCGCACTCTCACAATGCTCTCCTTGGCTGCACAAGGTCCCGTAGTGGCACAAGGGTCTCCTTGGTGCAGAGACCAGGGCAGAAGGGTTCCACAAGGCCCCAGAGTGTCACAAGGATCTCCTTGGATCTACAGTGTCAGAACTGACCCTTGGTTACACGAGATCCTCCTGTGTCCCAAGGGCTCGTTGGTTCCACAGGGCCTGATTCTCTAACACTTCAGAGATGGTGTAGGACAGTTTCTATTTTCCCGCAGTTTGGTGACGAAAGGAGCACGCTGGGCAGAGCACGGAGATGCTGCTGCTGTCTGCTCAGGGGAAAGGGTCCAACAAGGCTGAGGGGCTGGGAGGCTGCTGGAAGGGCCGTGCCCCACATGGTACAGCTTTCCTGGGAGGCAGGGAACAGCAGGAGAGACACGCACTGCCCCACAGAGCAGCTGGGCAGGGGGACACTGGGCATGAGGAGGAGGAAATGTCCCTCCCAGGGCAGCGTGGGGGCAGAAGCACCCAGAGGGAGGATGAGCTCAGGGCATGTGTGTGTGCCCAAGGCACAGAGGGTGAGGCTGGGCACAGCTCAGGCCAGGGCTGGAGGTGGCAGGGCAGAGCTGGTGGTGGGGCAGTGAGATGGGAGTGTGCAGCCTGCAGGGACACAGCAGCAGCGGTGGGACAGCGCAGGACAAGCTGTGCTGGACATGGCCAAGGGCCCTGGCAGGGCTGGCAGTGTCCAGGAGAAGCCAAGACTTGGTGCCCAGGGTCATGGCAGCGTATCTTCCACCAAGGGCTTAGAGGACACACCTTGTCCTCAGGCCCTGGGGCCTCCTGGGAATAGCCCCAGAAAGTCTGGGCACTGTCAGCCCCCTGTCCTGCCCTCAGCATTCCCCCACATCCCAGCAGCCTCATTTGGGAATGGCTCTGCTCCAGGATGGCATGCTGCAGAGAATGCAGGTAGATTTTGTGCTCACTCCTGGCATGCAGCTGGACAATAAAGCCTGATCCAGCCCCCCCTCAGCATATGTCCGGCTCTGGCATTGGGGCGGGGCAACTTTGGGAGCAGCCCCAGCCCTGCTCCTGCTCCCGGCTGGGCACCCAGCTGCTGGGACACAGGTGTGTCCTGATGCCACCGTCTACTCCTTTGAGAAGGGGAGGACAGAGTGCATCAGGGAGTTTGGTGTGGCTTACATGCGGCAAGGAGAAGGTGCAGCCCCAAACTGGCTTTCACTTCTAGAACCTTTTGCTATTGCGGGAGCAGCTGCTGGAGCTTTTCAACCGAGCTGCAAGAGTGAAAAGTGTGATGGCATGTCTATCGGAGAAGGAAGGTTCGGTGCCGCAGCCTGTTGTGCACAATTTATATGCTGATAAGAGAAGGGGGTGCTTTTGCAACGTTTTCCTTCCTGACACTTCTGTCTCTGTGAGCTTTAGCTGCTTGGACTCAGGGATACCGAAGGTATGTGAAAGTGACTGGGATGCGAGAATCATGTTGCACAGGGAACAGGGAAGGTCAGCAAATGTTTCCTGTCCTGGCACATCTCTCAGTCTGAACTGCAGCTGCAGATGCTTCACTTCCGCCAAGGACTCTGCCACCTTGAGAGAAGGATGCGCTCTATGGAGTTGAGAAAGAAAGTGCGTCTCACTAGCTTCTTTCCTCTACTTCATAGACAGCAAAGGGGCTATGAAAGGCAGCACTGGCTTTTTGTTCTAGGACTTCTTCTTTACAAGCAGCTGCTGGATGTTTGGAAGGGGGTTTGGGATATGCAAAAATGAGAGGCTAAGATGGTAAGAGGGTAAGATGGAAGTCATCTGGCAAAAGCAGAGCTCACAAAAGGGCCAGCTGAGAAAGCTCTTGCTGCCTACAACTTCAACTGCACCCCTCAAAGCAGCAGCACACACGCTGCTCTCGGCACTTTCCTTCTCAGCTCTACGCACCATCCTAAGCCTTGCCTCTCCCACACTCAGGATCCAAAGACAACGGCACCAGGGACTGCTCACACACTAAAGGCACCAGGACAAAAGGCTCACCAGCTTGGCCTTTGCATTCCCGCTGACAGCTCCACAGCTTGAACCCAGAGAACTGCCTGCTGCCAACAGCCTTTCCAATCACTCTGAGCACCTCATGACAAGGAGTGTGGGGAATGAATCTCCAGCAGCCTCCTGCCCCAGGCTGTCCCCCGGGAGCAGCCCTGCTCCAGGCCGTGACTGCCACCTGCACAGCCAAAGGACCCAGAGCCGGTGTTACACACCACGGCTGTGCCTGGCACAGAGACACCAGTGGCCACACAAGTGGCCATGGCACTGTCCACACACAGTCCCTGCTGCTGCTCCCCCAGCCGCTGGCACCAACTCCCAGCCACCCACTCCTAAAGCCACGGGGCCCACTGGGACACTGCGGGGGCTCGTGGAAGCCAGCGGCCATTGTGACACAGCGGGGCTGCACAGAGCCCACGGTGCTTTGTGACCCGTGGCTCCCAGGAGAGCCTTTGTGATGCTGGGGAACTACAAGGAAGCCTGGCTCCTCTGTGACACCACCACAGAAGCTCAGGGGAGCCCTGGAGACCGTGCTGATGCTATTGAACCTGATGCAACCCTGCCTCCTCTGTGACACCACAGAACCTCTGGGAGCCCTGGAGACCGTGCTGATGCTATGGAACCTGATGCAACCCTGCCTCCACTGTGACACCACAGAAGCTCAGGGAGCCCTGGAGACTGTGGTGATGCTATGGAACCTGATGCAACCCTGCCTCCACTGTGACACCACAGAACCTCTGGGAGCCCTGGAGACCGTGCTGATGCTATGGAACCTGATGCAACCCTGCCTCCACTGTGACACCACAGAAGCTCGGGGAGCTCTGCAGACCGTGGGGATGCTGGCGAAGCTGATGGAACCCTGGGCACCACAGTGACGCTATGGAACCTGGTGGAACCGAGGGGCCACAGTGACACTGTGGGGCCTTTTGGAAGCAACAGGACCCTGGTGGGAAGCCACGGGATGATTAATCCTGCACGAACCTGCTCCAGGTGGGCTCCTCTCTCCCGGCTTCCACAGGTGCTGCTAGGATCCCACTCCGGCACTGGCTTGGCACGGGCTGACGGCTTCCTTTGGCAATGGCTCTGCTCCAGGATGGCATGCTGCAGAGAATGCAGGTAGATTTTGTGCTCACTCCTGGCATGCAGCTGGACAATAAAGCCTGATCCAGCCCCCCCTCAGCATATGTCCGGCTCTGGCATTGGGGCGGGGCAACTTTGGGAGCAGCCCCAGCCCTGCTCCTGCTCCCGGCTGGGCACCCAGCTGCTGGGACACAGGTGTGTCCTGATGCCACCGTCTACTCCTTTGAGAAGGGGAGGACAGAGTGCATCAGGGAGTTTGGTGTGGCTTACATGCGGCAAGGAGAAGGTGCAGCCCCAAACTGGCTTTCACTTCTAGAACCTTTTGCTATTGCGGGAGCAGCTGCTGGAGCTTTTCAACCGAGCTGCAAGAGTGAAAAGTGTGATGGCATGTCTATCTGAGAAGGAAGGTTCGGTGCCGCAGCCTGTTGTGCACAATTTATATGCTGATAAGAGAAGGGGGTGCTTTTGGAACGTTTTCCTTCCTGACACTTCTGTCTCTGTGAGCTTTAGCTGCTTGGACTCAGGGATACCGAAGGTATGTGAAAGTGACTGGGATGCGAGAATCATGTTGCACAGGGAACAGGGAAGGTCAGCAAATGTTTCCTGTCCTGGCACATCTCTCAGTCTGAACTGCAGCTGCAGATGCTTCACTTCCGCCAAGGACTCTGCCACCTTGAGAGAAGGATGCGCTCTATGGAGTTGAGAAAGAAAGTGCGTCTCACTAGCTTCTTTCCTCTACTTCATAGACAGCAAAGGGGCTATGAAAGGCAGCACTGGCTTTTTGTTCTAGGACTTCTTCTTTACAAGCAGCTGCTGGATGTTTGGAAGGGGGTTTGGGATATGCAAAAATGAGAGGCTAAGATGGTAAGAGGGTAAGATGGAAGTCATCTGGCAAAAGCAGAGCTCACAAAAGGGCCAGCTGAGAAAGCTCTTGCTGCCTACAACTTCAACTGCACCCCTCAAAGCAGCAGCACACACGCTGCTCTCGGCACTTTCCTTCTCAGCTCTACGCACCATCCTAAGCCTTGCCTCTCCCACACTCAGGATCCAAAGACAACGGCACCAGGGACTGCTCACACACTAAAGGCACCAGGACAAAAGGCTCACCAGCTTGGCCTTTGCATTCCCGCTGACAGCTCCACAGCTTGAACCCAGAGAACTGCCTGCTGCCAACAGCCTTTCCAATCACTCTGAGCACCTCATGACAAGGAGTGTGGGGAATGAATCTCCAGCAGCCTCCTGCCCCAGGCTGTCCCCCGGGAGCAGCCCTGCTCCAGGCCGTGACTGCCACCTGCACAGCCAAAGGACCCAGAGCCGGTGTTACACACCACGGCTGTGCCTGGCACAGAGACACCAGTGGCCACACAAGTGGCCATGGCACTGTCCACACACAGTCCCTGCTGCTGCTCCCCCAGCCGCTGGCACCAACTCCCAGCCACCCACTCCTAAAGCCACGGGGCCCACTGGGACACTGCGGGGGCTCGTGGAAGCCAGCGGCCATTGTGACACAGCGGGGCTGCACAGAGCCCACGGTGCTTTGTGACCCGTGGCTCCCAGGAGAGCCTTTGTGATGCTGGGGAACTACAAGGAAGCCTGGCTCCTCTGTGACACCACCACAGAAGCTCAGGGGAGCCCTGGAGACCGTGCTGATGCTATTGAACCTGATGCAACCCTGCCTCCTCTGTGACAACACAGAAGCTCTTGGAGCCCTGGAGACCGTGCTGATGCTATGGAACCTGATGCAACCCTGCCTCCTCTGTGACACCACAGAACCTCTGGGAGCCCTGGAGACCGTGCTGATGCTATGGAACCTGATGCAACCCTGCCTCCACTGTGACACCACAGAAGCTCAGGGAGCCCTGGAGACTGTGGTGATGCTATGGAACCTGATGCAACCCTGCCTCCACTGTGACACCACAGAACCTCTGGGAGCCCTGGAGACCGTGCTGATGCTATGGAACCTGATGCAACCCTGCCTCCACTGTGACACCACAGAAGCTCGGGGAGCTCTGCAGACCGTGGGGATGCTGGCGAAGCTGACGGAACCCTGGGCACCACAGTGACGCTATGGAACCTGGTGGAACCGAGGGGCCACAGTGACACTGTGGGGCCTTTTGGAAGCAACAGGACCCTGGTGGGAAGCCACGGGATGATTAATCCTGCACGAACCTGCTCCAGGTGGGCTCCTCTCTCCCGGCTTCCACAGGTGCTGCTAGGATCCCACTCCGGCACTGGCTTGGCACGGGCTGACGGCTTCCTTTGGCAATGGCTCTGCTCCAGGATGGCATGCTGCAGAGAATGCAGGTAGATTTTGTGCTCACTCCTGGCATGCAGCTGGACAATAAAGCCTGATCCAGCCCCCCCTCAGCATATGTCCGGCTCTGGCATTGGGGCGGGGCAACTTTGGGAGCAGCCCCAGCCCTGCTCCTGCTCCCGGCTGGGCACCCAGCTGCTGGGACACAGGTGTGTCCTGATGCCACCGTCTACTCCTTTGAGAAGGGGAGGACAGAGTGCATCAGGGAGTTTGGTGTGGCTTACATGCGGCAAGGAGAAGGTGCAGCCCCAAACTGGCTTTCACTTCTAGAACCTTTTGCTATTGCGGGAGCAGCTGCTGGAGCTTTTCAACCGAGCTGCAAGAGTGAAAAGTGTGATGGCATGTCTATCTGAGAAGGAAGGTTCGGTGCCGCAGCCTGTTGTGCACAATTTATATGCTGATAAGAGAAGGGGGTGCTTTTGGAACGTTTTCCTTCCTGACACTTCTGTCTCTGTGAGCTTTAGCTGCTTGGACTCAGGGATACCGAAGGTATGTGAAAGTGACTGGGATGCGAGAATCATGTTGCACAGGGAACAGGGAAGGTCAGCAAATGTTTCCTGTCCTGGCACATCTCTCAGTCTGAACTGCAGCTGCAGATGCTTCACTTCCGCCAAGGACTCTGCCACCTTGAGAGAAGGATGCGCTCTATGGAGTTGAGAAAGAAAGTGCGTCTCACTAGCTTCTTTCCTCTACTTCATAGACAGCAAAGGGGCTATGAAAGGCAGCACTGGCTTTTTGTTCTAGGACTTCTTCTTTACAAGCAGCTGCTGGATGTTTGGAAGGGGGTTTGGGATATGCAAAAATGAGAGGCTAAGATGGTAAGAGGGTAAGATGGAAGTCATCTGGCAAAAGCAGAGCTCACAAAAGGGCCAGCTGAGAAAGCTCTTGCTGCCTACAACTTCAACTGCACCCCTCAAAGCAGCAGCACACACGCTGCTCTCGGCACTTTCCTTCTCAGCTCTACGCACCATCCTAAGCCTTGCCTCTCCCACACTCAGGATCCAAAGACAACGGCACCAGGGACTGCTCACACACTAAAGGCACCAGGACAAAAGGCTCAGCAGCTTGGCCTTTGCATTCCCGCTGACAGCTCCACAGCTTGAACCCAGAGAACTGCCTGCTGCCAACAGCCTTTCCAATCACTCTGAGCACCTCATGACAAGGAGTGTGGGGAATGAATCTCCAGCAGCCTCCTGCCCCAGGCTGTCCCCCGGGAGCAGCCCTGCTCCAGGCCGTGACTGCCACCTGCACAGCCAAAGGACCCAGAGCCGGTGTTACACACCACGGCTGTGCCTGGCACAGAGACACCAGTGGCCACACAAGTGGCCATGGCACTGTCCACACACAGTCCCTGCTGCTGCTCCCCCAGCCGCTGGCACCAACTCCCAGCCACCCACTCCTAAAGCCACGGGGCCCACTGGGACACTGCGGGGGCTCGTGGAAGCCAGCGGCCATTGTGACACAGCGGGGCTGCACAGAGCCCACGGTGCTTTGTGACCCGTGGCTCCCAGGAGAGCCTTTGTGATGCTGGGGAACTACAAGGAAGCCTGGCTCCTCTGTGACACCACCACAGAAGCTCAGGGGAGCCCTGGAGACCGTGCTGATGCTATTGAACCTGATGCAACCCTGCCTCCTCTGTGACACCACAGAACCTCTGGGAGCCCTGGAGACCGTGCTGATGCTATGGAACCTGATGCAACCCTGCCTCCACTGTGACACCACAGAAGCTCAGGGAGCCCTGGAGACTGTGGTGATGCTATGGAACCTGATGCAACCCTGCCTCCACTGTGACACCACAGAACCTCTGGGAGCCCTGGAGACCGTGCTGATGCTATGGAACCTGATGCAACCCTGCCTCCACTGTGACACCACAGAAGCTCGGGGAGCTCTGCAGACCGTGGGGATGCTGGCGAAGCTGACGGAACCCTGGGCACCACAGTGACGCTATGGAACCTGGTGGAACCGAGGGGCCACAGTGACACTGTGGGGCCTTTTGGAAGCAACAGGACCCTGGTGGGAAGCCACGGGATGATTAATCCTGCACGAACCTGCTCCAGGTGGGCTCCTCTCTCCCGGCTTCCACAGGTGCTGCTAGGATCCCACTCCGGCACTGGCTTGGCACGGGCTCACGGCTTCCTTTGGCAATGGCTCTGCTCCAGGATGGCATGCTGCAGAGAATGCAGGTAGATTTTGTGCTCACTCCTGGCATGCAGCTGGACAATAAAGCCTGATCCAGCCCCCCCTCAGCATATGTCCGGCTCTGGCATTGGGGCGGGGCAACTTTGGGAGCAGCCCCAGCCCTGCTCCTGCTCCCGGCTGGGCACCCAGCTGCTGGGACACAGGTGTGTCCTGATGCCACCGTCTACTCCTTTGAGAAGGGGAGGACAGAGTGCATCAGGGAGTTTGGTGTGGCTTACATGCGGCAAGGAGAAGGTGCAGCCCCAAACTGGCTTTCACTTCTAGAACCTTTTGCTATTGCGGGAGCAGCTGCTGGAGCTTTTCAACCGAGCTGCAAGAGTGAAAAGTGTGATGGCATGTCTATCTGAGAAGGAAGGTTCGGTGCCGCAGCCTGTTGTGCACAATTTATATGCTGATAAGAGAAGGGGGTGCTTTTGCAACGTTTTCCTTCCTGACACTTCTGTCTCTGTGAGCTTTAGCTGCTTGGACTCAGGGATACCGAAGGTATGTGAAAGTGACTGGGATGCGAGAATCATGTTGCACAGGGAACAGGGAAGGTCAGCAAATGTTTCCTGTCCTGGCACATCTCTCAGTCTGAACTGCAGCTGCAGATGCTTCACTTCCGCCAAGGACTCTGCCACCTTGAGAGAAGGATGCGCTCTATGGAGTTGAGAAAGAAAGTGCGTCTCACTAGCTTCTTTCCTCTACTTCATAGACAGCAAAGGGGCTATGAAAGGCAGCACTGGCTTTTTGTTCTAGGACTTCTTCTTTACAAGCAGCTGCTGGATGTTTGGAAGGGGGTTTGGGATATGCAAAAATGAGAGGCTAAGATGGTAAGAGGGTAAGATGGAAGTCATCTGGCAAAAGCAGAGCTCACAAAAGGGCCAGCTGAGAAAGCTCTTGCTGCCTACAACTTCAACTGCACCCCTCAAAGCAGCAGCACACACGCTGCTCTCGGCACTTTCCTTCTCAGCTCTACGCACCATCCTAAGCCTTGCCTCTCCCACACTCAGGATCCAAAGACAACGGCACCAGGGACTGCTCACACACTAAAGGCACCAGGACAAAAGGCTCACCAGCTTGGCCTTTGCATTCCCGCTGACAGCTCCACAGCTTGAACCCAGAGAACTGCCTGCTGCCAACAGCCTTTCCAATCACTCTGAGCACCTCATGACAAGGAGTGTGGGGAATGAATCTCCAGCAGCCTCCTGCCCCAGGCTGTCCCCCGGGAGCAGCCCTGCTCCAGGCCGTGACTGCCACCTGCACAGCCAAAGGACCCAGAGCCGGTGTTACACACCACGGCTGTGCCTGGCACAGAGACACCAGTGGCCACACAAGTGGCCATGGCACTGTCCACACACAGTCCCTGCTGCTGCTCCCCCAGCCGCTGGCACCAACTCCCAGCCACCCACTCCTAAAGCCACGGGGCCCACTGGGACACTGCGGGGGCTCGTGGAAGCCAGCGGCCATTGTGACACAGCGGGGCTGCACAGAGCCCACGGTGCTTTGTGACCCGTGGCTCCCAGGAGAGCCTTTGTGATGCTGGGGAACTACAAGGAAGCCTGGCTCCTCTGTGACACCACCACAGAAGCTCAGGGGAGCCCTGGAGACCGTGCTGATGCTATGGAACCTGATGCAACCCTGCCTCCTCTGTGACACCACAGAACCTCTGGGAGCCCTGGAGACCGTGCTGATGCTATGGAACCTGATGCAACCCTGCCTCCACTGTGACACCACAGAAGCTCAGGGAGCCCTGGAGACTGTGGTGATGCTATGGAACCTGATGCAACCCTGCCTCCACTGTGACACCACAGAACCTCTGGGAGCCCTGGAGACCGTGCTGATGCTATGGAACCTGATGCAACCCTGCCTCCACTGTGACACCACAGAAGCTCGGGGAGCTCTGCAGACCGTGGGGATGCTGGTGAAGCTGACGGAACCCTGGGCACCACAGTGACGCTATGGAACCTGGTGGAACCGAGGGGCCACAGTGACACTGTGGGGCCTTTTGGAAGCAACAGGACCCTGGTGGGAAGCCACGGGATGATTAATCCTGCACGAACCTGCTCCAGGTGGGCTCCTCTCTCCCGGCTTCCACAGGTGCTGCTAGGATCCCACTCCGGCACTGGCTTGGCACGGGCTCACGGCTTCCTTTGGCAATGGCTCTGCTCCAGGATGGCATGCTGCAGAGAATGCAGGTAGATTTTGTGCTCACTCCTGGCATGCAGCTGGACAATAAAGCCTGATCCAGCCCCCCCTCAGCATATGTCCGGCTCTGGCATTGGGGCGGGGCAACTTTGGGAGCAGCCCCAGCCCTGCTCCTGCTCCCGGCTGGGCACCCAGCTGCTGGGACACAGGTGTGTCCTGATGCCACCGTCTACTCCTTTGAGAAGGGGAGGACAGAGTGCATCAGGGAGTTTGGTGTGGCTTACATGCGGCAAGGAGAAGGTGCAGCCCCAAACTGGCTTTCACTTCTAGAACCTTTTGCTATTGCGGGAGCAGCTGCTGGAGCTTTTCAACCGAGCTGCAAGAGTGAAAAGTGTGATGGCATGTCTATCTGAGAAGGAAGGTTCGGTGCCGCAGCCTGTTGTGCACAATTTATATGCTGATAAGAGAAGGGGGTGCTTTTGGAACGTTTTCCTTCCTGACACTTCTGTCTCTGTGAGCTTTAGCTGCTTGGACTCAGGGATACCGAAGGTATGTGAAAGTGACTGGGATGCGAGAATCATGTTGCACAGGGAACAGGGAAGGTCAGCAAATGTTTCCTGTCCTGGCACATCTCTCAGTCTGAACTGCAGCTGCAGATGCTTCACTTCCGCCAAGGACTCTGCCACCTTGAGAGAAGGATGCGCTCTATGGAGTTGAGAAAGAAAGTGCGTCTCACTAGCTTCTTTCCTCTACTTCATAGACAGCAAAGGGGCTATGAAAGGCAGCACTGGCTTTTTGTTCTAGGACTTCTTCTTTACAAGCAGCTGCTGGATGTTTGGAAGGGGGTTTGGGATATGCAAAAATGAGAGGCTAAGATGGTAAGAGGGTAAGATGGAAGTCATCTGGCAAAAGCAGAGCTCACAAAAGGGCCAGCTGAGAAAGCTCTTGCTGCCTACAACTTCAACTGCACCCCTCAAAGCAGCAGCACACACGCTGCTCTCGGCACTTTCCTTCTCAGCTCTACGCACCATCCTAAGCCTTGCCTCTCCCACACTCAGGATCCAAAGACAACGGCACCAGGGACTGCTCACACACTAAAGGCACCAGGACAAAAGGCTCACCAGCTTGGCCTTTGCATTCCCGCTGACAGCTCCACAGCTTGAACCCAGAGAACTGCCTGCTGCCAACAGCCTTTCCAATCACTCTGAGCACCTCATGACAAGGAGTGTGGGGAATGAATCTCCAGCAGCCTCCTGCCCCAGGCTGTCCCCCGGGAGCAGCCCTGCTCCAGGCTGTGACTGCCACCTGCACAGCCAAAGGACCCAGAGCCGGTGTTACACACCACGGCTGTGCCTGGCACAGAGACACCAGTGGCCACACAAGTGGCCATGGCACTGTCCACACACAGTCCCTGCTGCTGCTCCCCCAGCCGCTGGCACCAACTCCCAGCCACCCACTCCTAAAGCCACGGGGCCCACTGGGACACTGCGGGGGCTCGTGGAAGCCAGCGGCCATTGTGACACAGCGGGGCTGCACAGAGCCCACGGTGCTTTGTGACCCGTGGCTCCCAGGAGAGCCTTTGTGATGCTGGGGAACTACAAGGAAGCCTGGCTCCTCTGTGACACCACCACAGAAGCTCAGGGGAGCCCTGGAGACCGTGCTGATGCTATTGAACCTGATGCAACCCTGCCTCCTCTGTGACACCACAGAACCTCTGGGAGCCCTGGAGACCGTGCTGATGCTATGGAACCTGATGCAACCCTGCCTCCACTGTGACACCACAGAAGCTCAGGGAGCCCTGGAGACTGTGGTGATGCTATGGAACCTGATGCAACCCTGCCTCCACTGTGACACCACAGAACCTCTGGGAGCCCTGGAGACCGTGCTGATGCTATGGAACCTGATGCAACCCTGCCTCCACTGTGACACCACAGAAGCTCGGGGAGCTCTGCAGACCGTGGGGATGCTGGCGAAGCTGATGGAACCCTGGGCACCACAGTGACGCTATGGAACCTGGTGGAACCGAGGGGCCACAGTGACACTGTGGGGCCTTTTGGAAGCAACAGGACCCTGGTGGGAAGCCACGGGATGATTAATCCTGCACGAACCTGCTCCAGGTGGGCTCCTCTCTCCCGGCTTCCACAGGTGCTGCTAGGATCCCACTCCGGCACTGGCTTGGCACGGGCTGACGGCTTCCTTTGGCAATGGCTCTGCTCCAGGATGGCATGCTGCAGAGAATGCAGGTAGATTTTGTGCTCACTCCTGGCATGCAGCTGGACAATAAAGCCTGATCCAGCCCCCCCTCAGCATATGTCCGGCTCTGGCATTGGGGCGGGGCAACTTTGGGAGCAGCCCCAGCCCTGCTCCTGCTCCCGGCTGGGCACCCAGCTGCTGGGACACAGGTGTGTCCTGATGCCACCGTCTACTCCTTTGAGAAGGGGAGGACAGAGTGCATCAGGGAGTTTGGTGTGGCTTACATGCGGCAAGGAGAAGGTGCAGCCCCAAACTGGCTTTCACTTCTAGAACCTTTTGCTATTGCGGGAGCAGCTGCTGGAGCTTTTCAACCGAGCTGCAAGAGTGAAAAGTGTGATGGCATGTCTATCTGAGAAGGAAGGTTCGGTGCCGCAGCCTGTTGTGCACAATTTATATGCTGATAAGAGAAGGGGGTGCTTTTGGAACGTTTTCCTTCCTGACACTTCTGTCTCTGTGAGCTTTAGCTGCTTGGACTCAGGGATACCGAAGGTGTGTGAAAGTGACTGGGATGCGAGAATCATGTTGCACAGGGAACAGGGAAGGTCAGCAAATGTTTCCTGTCCTGGCACATCTCTCAGTCTGAACTGCAGCTGCAGATGCTTCACTTCCGCCAAGGACTCTGCCACCTTGAGAGAAGGATGCGCTCTATGGAGTTGAGAAAGAAAGTGCGTCTCACTAGCTTCTTTCCTCTACTTCATAGACAGCAAAGGGGCTATGAAAGGCAGCACTGGCTTTTTGTTCTAGGACTTCTTCTTTACAAGCAGCTGCTGGATGTTTGGAAGGGGGTTTGGGATATGCAAAAATGAGAGGCTAAGATGGTAAGAGGGTAAGATGGAAGTCATCTGGCAAAAGCAGAGCTCACAAAAGGGCCAGCTGAGAAAGCTCTTGCTGCCTACAACTTCAACTGCACCCCTCAAAGCAGCAGCACACACGCTGCTCTCGGCACTTTCCTTCTCAGCTCTACGCACCATCCTAAGCCTTGCCTCTCCCACACTCAGGATCCAAAGACAACGGCACCAGGGACTGCTCACACACTAAAGGCACCAGGACAAAAGGCTCACCAGCTTGGCCTTTGCATTCCCGCTGACAGCTCCACAGCTTGAACCCAGAGAACTGCCTGCTGCCAACAGCCTTTCCAATCACTCTGAGCACCTCATGACAAGGAGTGTGGGGAATGAATCTCCAGCAGCCTCCTGCCCCAGGCTGTCCCCCGGGAGCAGCCCTGCTCCAGGCCGTGACTGCCACCTGCACAGCCAAAGGACCCAGAGCCGGTGTTACACACCACGGCTGTGCCTGGCACAGAGACACCAGTGGCCACACAAGTGGCCATGGCACTGTCCACACACAGTCCCTGCTGCTGCTCCCCCAGCCGCTGGCACCAACTCCCAGCCACCCACTCCTAAAGCCACGGGGCCCACTGGGACACTGCGGGGGCTCGTGGAAGCCAGCGGCCATTGTGACACAGCGGGGCTGCACAGAGCCCACGGTGCTTTGTGACCCGTGGCTCCCAGGAGAGCCTTTGTGATGCTGGGGAACTACAAGGAAGCCTGGCTCCTCTGTGACACCACCACAGAAGCTCAGGGGAGCCCTGGAGACCGTGCTGATGCTATTGAACCTGATGCAACCCTGCCTCCTCTGTGACAACACAGAAGCTCTTGGAGCCCTGGAGACCGTGCTGATGCTATGGAACCTGATGCAACCCTGCCTCCTCTGTGACACCACAGAACCTCTGGGAGCCCTGGAGACCGTGCTGATGCTATGGAACCTGATGCAACCCTGCCTCCACTGTGACACCACAGAAGCTCAGGGAGCCCTGGAGACTGTGGTGATGCTATGGAACCTGATGCAACCCTGCCTCCACTGTGACACCACAGAACCTCTGGGAGCCCTGGAGACCGTGCTGATGCTATGGAACCTGATGCAACCCTGCCTCCACTGTGACACCACAGAAGCTCGGGGAGCTCTGCAGACCGTGGGGATGCTGGCGAAGCTGACGGAACCCTGGGCACCACAGTGACGCTATGGAACCTGGTGGAACCGAGGGGCCACAGTGACACTGTGGGGCCTTTTGGAAGCAACAGGACCCTGGTGGGAAGCCACGGGATGATTAATCCTGCACGAACCTGCTCCAGGTGGGCTCCTCTCTCCCGGCTTCCACAGGTGCTGCTAGGATCCCACTCCGGCACTGGCTTGGCACGGGCTGACGGCTTCCTTTGGCAATGGCTCTGCTCCAGGATGGCATGCTGCAGAGAATGCAGGTAGATTTTGTGCTCAATCCTGGCATGCAGCTGGACAATAAAGCCTGATCCAGCCCCCCCTCAGCATATGTCCGGCTCTGGCATTGGGGCGGGGCAACTTTGGGAGCAGCCCCAGCCCTGCTCCTGCTCCCGGCTGGGCACCCAGCTGCTGGGACACAGGTGTGTCCTGATGCCACCGTCTACTCCTTTGAGAAGGGGAGGACAGAGTGCATCAGGGAGTTTGGTGTGGCTTACATGCGGCAAGGAGAAGGTGCAGCCCCAAACTGGCTTTCACTTCTAGAACCTTTTGCTATTGCGGGAGCAGCTGCTGGAGCTTTTCAACCGAGCTGCAAGAGTGAAAAGTGTGATGGCATGTCTATCTGAGAAGGAAGGTTCGGTGCCGCAGCCTGTTGTGCACAATTTATATGCTGATAAGAGAAGGGGGTGCTTTTGGAACGTTTTCCTTCCTGACACTTCTGTCTCTGTGAGCTTTAGCTGCTTGGACTCAGGGATACCGAAGGTATGTGAAAGTGACTGGGATGCGAGAATCATGTTGCACAGGGAACAGGGAAGGTCAGCAAATGTTTCCTGTCCTGGCACATCTCTCAGTCTGAACTGCAGCTGCAGATGCTTCACTTCCGCCAAGGACTCTGCCACCTTGAGAGAAGGATGCGCTCTATGGAGTTGAGAAAGAAAGTGCGTCTCACTAGCTTCTTTCCTCTACTTCATAGACAGCAAAGGGGCTATGAAAGGCAGCACTGGCTTTTTGTTCTAGGACTTCTTCTTTACAAGCAGCTGCTGGATGTTTGGAAGGGGGTTTGGGATATGCAAAAATGAGAGGCTAAGATGGTAAGAGGGTAAGATGGAAGTCATCTGGCAAAAGCAGAGCTCACAAAAGGGCCAGCTGAGAAAGCTCTTGCTGCCTACAACTTCAACTGCACCCCTCAAAGCAGCAGCACACACGCTGCTCTCGGCACTTTCCTTCTCAGCTCTACGCACCATCCTAAGCCTTGCCTCTCCCACACTCAGGATCCAAAGACAACGGCACCAGGGACTGCTCACACACTAAAGGCACCAGGACAAAAGGCTCACCAGCTTGGCCTTTGCATTCCCGCTGACAGCTCCACAGCTTGAACCCAGAGAACTGCCTGCTGCCAACAGCCTTTCCAATCACTCTGAGCACCTCATGACAAGGAGTGTGGGGAATGAATCTCCAGCAGCCTCCTGCCCCAGGCTGTCCCCCGGGAGCAGCCCTGCTCCAGGCCGTGACTGCCACCTGCACAGCCAAAGGACCCAGAGCCGGTGTTACACACCACGGCTGTGCCTGGCACAGAGACACCAGTGGCCACACAAGTGGCCATGGCACTGTCCACACACAGTCCCTGCTGCTGCTCCCCCAGCCGCTGGCACCAACTCCCAGCCACCCACTCCTAAAGCCACGGGGCCCACTGGGACACTGCGGGGGCTCGTGGAAGCCAGCGGCCATTGTGACACAGCGGGGCTGCACAGAGCCCACGGTGCTTTGTGACCCGTGGCTCCCAGGAGAGCCTTTGTGATGCTGGGGAACTACAAGGAAGCCTGGCTCCTCTGTGACACCACCACAGAAGCTCAGGGGAGCCCTGGAGACCGTGCTGATGCTATTGAACCTGATGCAACCCTGCCTCCTCTGTGACACCACAGAACCTCTGGGAGCCCTGGAGACCGTGCTGATGCTATGGAACCTGATGCAACCCTGCCTCCACTGTGACACCACAGAAGCTCAGGGAGCCCTGGAGACTGTGGTGATGCTATGGAACCTGATGCAACCCTGCCTCCACTGTGACACCACAGAAGCTCAGGGAGCCCTGGAGACCGTGCTGATGCTATGGAACCTGATGCAACCCTGCCTCCACTGTGACACCACAGAAGCTCGGGGAGCTCTGCAGACCGTGGGGATGCTGGCGAAGCTGACGGAACCCTGGGCACCACAGTGACGCTATGGAACCTGGTGGAACCGAGGGGCCACAGTGACACTGTGGGGCCTTTTGGAAGCAACAGGACCCTGGTGGGAAGCCACGGGATGATTAATCCTGCACGAACCTGCTCCAGGTGGGCTCCTCTCTCCCGGCTTCCACAGGTGCTGCTAGGATCCCACTCCGGCACTGGCTTGGCACGGGCTGACGGCTTCCTTTGGCAATGGCTCTGCTCCAGGATGGCATGCTGCAGAGAATGCAGGTAGATTTTGTGCTCACTCCTGGCATGCAGCTGGACAATAAAGCCTGATCCAGCCCCCCCTCAGCATATGTCCGGCTCTGGCATTGGGGCGGGGCAACTTTGGGAGCAGCCCCAGCCCTGCTCCTGCTCCCGGCTGGGCACCCAGCTGCTGGGACACAGGTGTGTCCTGATGCCACCGTCTACTCCTTTGAGAAGGGGAGGACAGAGTGCATCAGGGAGTTTGGTGTGGCTTACATGCGGCAAGGAGAAGGTGCAGCCCCAAACTGGCTTTCACTTCTAGAACCTTTTGCTATTGCGGGAGCAGCTGCTGGAGCTTTTCAACCGAGCTGCAAGAGTGAAAAGTGTGATGGCATGTCTATCTGAGAAGGAAGGTTCGGTGCCGCAGCCTGTTGTGCACAATTTATATGCTGATAAGAGAAGGGGGTGCTTTTGGAACGTTTTCCTTCCTGACACTTCTGTCTCTGTGAGCTTTAGCTGCTTGGACTCAGGGATACCGAAGGTATGTGAAAGTGACTGGGATGCGAGAATCATGTTGCACAGGGAACAGGGAAGGTCAGCAAATGTTTCCTGTCCTGGCACATCTCTCAGTCTGAACTGCAGCTGCAGATGCTTCACTTCCGCCAAGGACTCTGCCACCTTGAGAGAAGGATGCGCTCTATGGAGTTGAGAAAGAAAGTGCGTCTCACTAGCTTCTTTCCTCTACTTCATAGACAGCAAAGGGGCTATGAAAGGCAGCACTGGCTTTTTGTTCTAGGACTTCTTCTTTACAAGCAGCTGCTGGATGTTTGGAAGGGGGTTTGGGATATGCAAAAATGAGAGGCTAAGATGGTAAGAGGGTAAGATGGAAGTCATCTGGCAAAAGCAGAGCTCACAAAAGGGCCAGCTGAGAAAGCTCTTGCTGCCTACAACTTCAACTGCACCCCTCAAAGCAGCAGCACACACGCTGCTCTCGGCACTTTCCTTCTCAGCTCTACGCACCATCCTAAGCCTTGCCTCTCCCACACTCAGGATCCAAAGACAACGGCACCAGGGACTGCTCACACACTAAAGGCACCAGGACAAAAGGCTCACCAGCTTGGCCTTTGCATTCCCGCTGACAGCTCCACAGCTTGAACCCAGAGAACTGCCTGCTGCCAACAGCCTTTCCAATCACTCTGAGCACCTCATGACAAGGAGTGTGGGGAATGAATCTCCAGCAGCCTCCTGCCCCAGGCTGTCCCCCGGGAGCAGCCCTGCTCCAGGCCGTGACTGCCACCTGCACAGCCAAAGGACCCAGAGCCGGTGTTACACACCACGGCTGTGCCTGGCACAGAGACACCAGTGGCCACACAAGTGGCCATGGCACTGTCCACACACAGTCCCTGCTGCTGCTCCCCCAGCCGCTGGCACCAACTCCCAGCCACCCACTCCTAAAGCCACGGGGCCCACTGGGACACTGCGGGGGCTCGTGGAAGCCAGCGGCCATTGTGACACAGCGGGGCTGCACAGAGCCCACGGTGCTTTGTGACCCGTGGCTCCCAGGAGAGCCTTTGTGATGCTGGGGAACTACAAGGAAGCCTGGCTCCTCTGTGACACCACCACAGAAGCTCAGGGGAGCCCTGGAGACCGTGCTGATGCTATGGAACCTGATGCAACCCTGCCTCCTCTGTGACACCACAGAACCTCTGGGAGCCCTGGAGACCGTGCTGATGCTATGGAACCTGATGCAACCCTGCCTCCACTGTGACACCACAGAAGCTCAGGGAGCCCTGGAGACTGTGGTGATGCTATGGAACCTGATGCAACCCTGCCTCCACTGTGACACCACAGAACCTCTGGGAGCCCTGGAGACCGTGCTGATGCTATGGAACCTGATGCAACCCTGCCTCCACTGTGACACCACAGAAGCTCGGGGAGCTCTGCAGACCGTGGGGATGCTGGCGAAGCTGACGGAACCCTGGGCACCACAGTGACGCTATGGAACCTGGTGGAACCGAGGGGCCACAGTGACACTGTGGGGCCTTTTGGAAGCAACAGGACCCTGGTGGGAAGCCACGGGATGATTAATCCTGCACGAACCTGCTCCAGGTGGGCTCCTCTCTCCCGGCTTCCACAGGTGCTGCTAGGATCCCACTCCGGCACTGGCTTGGCACGGGCTCACGGCTTCCTTTGGCAATGGCTCTGCTCCAGGATGGCATGCTGCAGAGAATGCAGGTAGATTTTGTGCTCACTCCTGGCATGCAGCTGGACAATAAAGCCTGATCCAGCCCCCCCTCAGCATATGTCCGGCTCTGGCATTGGGGCGGGGCAACTTTGGGAGCAGCCCCAGCCCTGCTCCTGCTCCCGGCTGGGCACCCAGCTGCTGGGACACAGGTGTGTCCTGATGCCACCGTCTACTCCTTTGAGAAGGGGAGGACAGAGTGCATCAGGGAGTTTGGTGTGGCTTACATGCGGCAAGGAGAAGGTGCAGCCCCAAACTGGCTTTCACTTCTAGAACCTTTTGCTATTGCGGGAGCAGCTGCTGGAGCTTTTCAACCGAGCTGCAAGAGTGAAAAGTGTGATGGCATGTCTATCTGAGAAGGAAGGTTCGGTGCCGCAGCCTGTTGTGCACAATTTATATGCTGATAAGAGAAGGGGGTGCTTTTGGAACGTTTTCCTTCCTGACACTTCTGTCTCTGTGAGCTTTAGCTGCTTGGACTCAGGGATACCGAAGGTATGTGAAAGTGACTGGGATGCGAGAATCATGTTGCACAGGGAACAGGGAAGGTCAGCAAATGTTTCCTGTCCTGGCACATCTCTCAGTCTGAACTGCAGCTGCAGATGCTTCACTTCCGCCAAGGACTCTGCCACCTTGAGAGAAGGATGCGCTCTATGGAGTTGAGAAAGAAAGTGCGTCTCACTAGCTTCTTTCCTCTACTTCATAGACAGCAAAGGGGCTATGAAAGGCAGCACTGGCTTTTTGTTCTAGGACTTCTTCTTTACAAGCAGCTGCTGGATGTTTGGAAGGGGGTTTGGGATATGCAAAAATGAGAGGCTAAGATGGTAAGAGGGTAAGATGGAAGTCATCTGGCAAAAGCAGAGCTCACAAAAGGGCCAGCTGAGAAAGCTCTTGCTGCCTACAACTTCAACTGCACCCCTCAAAGCAGCAGCACACATGCTGCTCTCGGCACTTTCCTTCTCAGCTCTACGCACCATCCTAAGCCTTGCCTCTCCCACACTCAGGATCCAAAGACAACGGCACCAGGGACTGCTCACACACTAAAGGCACCAGGACAAAAGGCTCACCAGCTTGGCCTTTGCATTCCCGCTGACAGCTCCACAGCTTGAACCCAGAGAACTGCCTGCTGCCAACAGCCTTTCCAATCACTCTGAGCACCTCATGACAAGGAGTGTGGGGAATGAATCTCCAGCAGCCTCCTGCCCCAGGCTGTCCCCCGGGAGCAGCCCTGCTCCAGGCTGTGACTGCCACCTGCACAGCCAAAGGACCCAGAGCCGGTGTTACACACCACGGCTGTGCCTGGCACAGAGACACCAGTGGCCACACAAGTGGCCATGGCACTGTCCACACACAGTCCCTGCTGCTGCTCCCCCAGCCGCTGGCACCAACTCCCAGCCACCCACTCCTAAAGCCACGGGGCCCACTGGGACACTGCGGGG
Organism: Aphelocoma coerulescens; assembly: GCF_041296385.1. Classification (NCBI taxonomy): domain Eukaryota; kingdom Metazoa; phylum Chordata; class Aves; order Passeriformes; family Corvidae; genus Aphelocoma; species Aphelocoma coerulescens. Next base: position 60,531 of record NW_027183580.1, read on the forward strand.
GCTCGTGGAAGCCAGCGGCCATTGTGACACAGCGGGGCTGCACAGAGCCCACGGTGCTTTGTGACCCGTGGCTCCCAGGAGAGCCTTTGTGATGCTGGGGAACTACAAGGAAGCCTGGCTCCTCTGTGACACCACCACAGAAGCTCAGGGGAGCCCTTGAGACTGTGCTGATGCTATTGAACCTGATGCAACCCTGCCTCCTCTGTGACACCACAGAAGCTCTTGGAGCCCTGGAGACCGTGGTGATGCTATGGAACCTGATGCAACCCTGCCTCCTCTGTGACACCACAGAACCTCTGGGAGCCCTGGAGACCGTGCTGATGCTATGGAACCTGATGCAACCCTGCCTCCACTGTGACACCACAGAAGCTCAGGGAGCCCTGGAGACTGTGGTGATGCTATGGAACCTGATGCAACCCTGCCTCCACTGTGACACCACAGAACCTCTGGGAGCCCTGGAGACCGTGCTGATGCTATGGAACCTGATGCAACCCTGCCTCCACTGTGACACCACAGAAGCTCGGGGAGCTCTGCAGACCGTGGGGATGCTGGCGAAGCTGACGGAACCCTGGGCACCACAGTGACGCTATGGAACCTGGTGGAACCGAGGGGCCACAGTGACACTGTGGGGCCTTTTGGAAGCAACAGGACCCTGGTGGGAAGCCACGGGATGATTAATCCTGCACGAACCTGCTCCAGGTGGGCTCCTCTCTCCCGGCTTCCACAGGTGCTGCTAGGATCCCACTCCGGCACTGGCTTGGCACGGGCTCACGGCTTCCTTTGGCAATGGCTCTGCTCCAGGATGGCATGCTGCAGAGAATGCAGGTAGATTTTGTGCTCACTCCTGGCATGCAGCTGGACAATAAAGCCTGATCCAGCCCCCCCTCAGCATATGTCCGGCTCTGGCATTGGGGCGGGGCAACTTTGGGAGCAGCCCCAGCCCTGCTCCTGCTCCCGGCTGGGCACCCAGCTGCTGGGACACAGGTGTGTCCTGATGCCACCGTCTACTCCTTTGAGAAGGGGAGGACAGAGTGCATCAGGGAGTTTGGTGTGGCTTACATGCGGCAAGGAGAAGGTGCAGCCCCAAACTGGCTTTCACTTCTAGAACCTTTTGCTATTGCGGGAGCAGCTGCTGGAGCTTTTCAACCGAGCTGCAAGAGTGAAAAGTGTGATGGCATGTCTATCTGAGAAGGAAGGTTCGGTGCCGCAGCCTGTTGTGCACAATTTATATGCTGATAAGAGAAGGGGGTGCTTTTGGAACGTTTTCCTTCCTGACACTTCTGTCTCTGTGAGCTTTAGCTGCTTGGACTCAGGGATACCGAAGGTATGTGAAAGTGACTGGGATGCGAGAATCATGTTGCACAGGGAACAGGGAAGGTCAGCAAATGTTTCCTGTCCTGGCACATCTCTCAGTCTGAACTGCAGCTGCAGATGCTTCACTTCCGCCAAGGACTCTGCCACCTTGAGAGAAGGATGCGCTCTATGGAGTTGAGAAAGAAAGTGCGTCTCACTAGCTTCTTTCCTCTACTTCATAGACAGCAAAGGGGCTATGAAAGGCAGCACTGGCTTTTTGTTCTAGGACTTCTTCTTTACAAGCAGCTGCTGGATGTTTGGAAGGGGGTTTGGGATATGCAAAAATGAGAGGCTAAGATGGTAAGAGGGTAAGATGGAAGTCATCTGGCAAAAGCAGAGCTCACAAAAGGGCCAGCTGAGAAAGCTCTTGCTGCCTACAACTTCAACTGCACCCCTCAAAGCAGCAGCACACACGCTGCTCTCGGCACTTTCCTTCTCAGCTCTACGCACCATCCTAAGCCTTGCCTCTCCCACACTCAGGATCCAAAGACAACGGCACCAGGGACTGCTCACACACTAAAGGCACCAGGACAAAAGGCTCACCAGCTTGGCCTTTGCATTCCCGCTGACAGCTCCACAGCTTGAACCCAGAGAACTGCCTGCTGCCAACAGCCTTTCCAATCACTCTGAGCACCTCATGACAAGGAGTGTGGGGAATGAATCTCCAGCAGCCTCCTGCCCCAGGCTGTCCCCCGGGAGCAGCCCTGCTCCAGGCCGTGACTGCCACCTGCACAGCCAAAGGACCCAGAACCGGTGTTACACACCACGGCTGTGCCTGGCACAGAGACACCAGTGGCCACACAAGTGGCCATGGCACTGTCCACACACAGTCCCTGCTGCTGCTCCCCCAGCCGCTGGCACCAACTCCCAGCCACCCACTCCTAAAGCCACGGGGCCCACTGGGACACTGCGGGGGCTCGTGGAAGCCAGCGGCCATTGTGACACAGCGGGGCTGCACAGAGCCCACGGTGCTTTGTGACCCGTGGCTCCCAGGAGAGCCTTTGTTGTTGGGGAAGATGAAACAGGAAAGCCTTATAAATATGATTGCCTAACAAAAGATTCTGGGAATATGAAAACTGTGAGCGACATCGAAATGAAGGCCATCTTTGAGATATAGAGTCTTAGTTACTGAACAACTGGAAAACAATGGTATAGCCGGCTGAAGGTAATCCCCTCTTGATTGAACAATACCCTCTGCTTGCAGACAGGTCCAAGGGTCAGAGCAGACCCTACTAGCTCAGCAGAAGGGGTCCAAAGAGTAGTTTTTAGAAGTTAAAATGTAACACTCTATGGTAATGTAAGAACTCTTATAGGCTGTATGTAAATGCTATAGGATTTGTACCTTGTATTAGATTGGCTACTGAGAATTAGAATATTCACTACAGAAGATGATTTATTGTATTGTAACAAGCTCCTCGCTCTCTTAACTCCTCTCCTCTTAGTAATGCTCTTCTCCTCTTAGTAACGCTCTTAGTAACTCTCTTAGTAGCTCTCTTAGTAATGCTCTTCTCCTCTTAGTAGCTCTCTTAGTAACTCTCTTGCTCTTCTTCTTCCTCTTAATTCAGCTCTCCTCTTAGTTTGTCTCTCTTGCTCTTTACACTCTTAGCTCTCAGCCTCTTGCTCTAGCTCTCTCGCTCACTCTCTCTCCCTCTCTTACACCTTGGGCCTGCTTGGAGCTGCAGCTGGCAGCTCTAAGCAGTGCCCCTGTACCCACGCCCTCTGCAATAAACTGCATGCTCCAAAGACCTGCTTATAGAGATCTCTCGTCGCCGTCCATCTCCAGCCGGCCCGACCGAACCCACACCCTCATCACCATCATCGCCATCAATTTCGACAAACTGGCGCCCAAACGTGAGTGAAGGCCTGATTCAGCTTCTTCCACCTGTGAGAGACTTCGCCATGGACGGTAACCAAAAGACCAGTTATAGCCACCTGGAACGTGTCGTGAGCACGGCATACCGTTGCTGCGCAGCGTAAAAGCCGGAGCTCTATAACTCTGCTGAGGCAGCCCTCGAGCACGGGGAGCCGTTACTTCGTAGCAATTACCTGGAGCTCTCGGAGGGAGGAAATTGCCTGGCAGTCCTCGAGCACAGACGGCCACTGCTGCGCAGCGGTTACCTGGAGCTCTTTGAGGAAGTTTGCCGTGGTACCCCTCGAGCACGGACACGCTGCTAAGCAGTGCAGACCGGAGCTCTTAGGAGGGATCCAGCCGCGCGCCCGAGCACAGGCGGGTATTGCTCAGCACCGCCCGCGCTGGAGCTCTGAGTGGAGACACCTGCGAGGTCCCGAGCACGGAAAGCCGTTGCCAAGCGACGCCTGAAACCGGAGCTCTGAGGAGGGACCCGACAGCAGCGTCCTGAGCGCCGTGTGGAGAGCCTGGCCAGCCCCCCACGACGGACTTCTGATTAAGGACCCTGCCCCCTGCGACATCTAGGTGAGTATCATACTGGTCAATAATGGGACAAACTCACTCTGCCCATGACAGACATCTCTATAAACAACTTAAGTACTTACTAAGCTCCGGTCCAAGTCAATTACCTAAACAGGAGCTAAAAAACCTCTTAGAATGGACTCTGATTAATTTCCCAAATGCTGACCGTTCAGCCGTCTTTACAAGAGACTTCTGGGACACAGTTCGGGTTAAACTCTTTAATAATATCTCCCGCCGGGATTGGGCTGCCGCGGAGCTGGTCCCGGCTTGCAGAGCGCTCGTGGAGCTGTTTGCTGTGAAGGCGCCGCCCGCAGCAGCCACCTCGCCGGGTCCCGCTCCTGCTGCGAGCCCGCCCCTTGCCGCCGCGAGCCTGCAACCGGGCACGGCCCCCGCCCCGCCGCCGGACCTCACGGCTCCGGTACCCGCGGTCCAGCTGTCTCGTGCCGCCCCGCCCCACCCCCCCGCGGTCCCTGCACCGGTCACCCCTGCCCCACCGGACTCCACCGCCCCCCCCACCGCCCCCGTCATCTCCACCCCCACGGTCCCGTTAGTCCCTGCTGTCCCGCCTCTCGCGGCTCCGGTAGCCGCGGTCCGACTGACTCGTGCCGCCCCGCCCCCCGCCCCCGCTGTCCTGGCAGCCGTCACCCCTGTCCCACCGGACCCTACGACCCCCTCCACCGCTCCCCCCATCCCCGCCCCCCCCATCCCGTTCCTCCCTGCTGCCCCGGCTCCCGCGGTCCCCGCCCTCGGCTCCAGCGTCTTCGCGGCCCCGTCCCTCGCTCCTCCCACCCCGTCCGCCAGCGCCTTCGCGGCCCCGCCCCCCGCCGATAGCCCCGCGGGGCCAGCGGCTGCTCCCCAGCCACCTACGGGTCCTACCGCTCCCCTAGCCGCGCCTGTTATGGCTGTAGCCACCATCATAGCCGGCCCCCCGCAAAGCCAGGCGGCGACCCTTCTTCCAGCCCCCCAGGTCCCCCTCGCCGCCACCGACACGGCGCCGGTGGTGGTCAACGTCCCGTCCGCGTCCGTGGGACACGGAGCGCCCCAGCCCCGCCAGCCACCTGGTGCCGGCGCTGCAGCGCCTACACAGATGGCTGCTGCCTCTCCCGTGCCTGCCGCTGCTCCAGCCCCGTCTCCTGGCACCGCCGCGCCGGCAGCCACACCAGCCCAGCCTGCAAACTCCCAGCGGCAGCACGCCGCGGTCCAGCCGCCGACTGGCCCACCGTTCGCCATGGCCCCACCGCAACATACTCCCGCCGCCTCCACGCCGGCCCTCCCGCCTCCCGCAGCCCCGGGATCGTCTCCTGCCGACGGGACAGCCCTGCCACCTCCCGCTCTCCCCGACACACAGACAGCGGCCATCACAGTCCGCCACGTTGACCTGATGGCGTAACCCACGCACGCTCACACTTCTCCAACCACAGCACTGCTCACGGAACTAGCTCCGCCACCGCCCCCCACGGCTTTCACCTCGCCTTCAATAGAGCCACCCGCACCCCCTCGCCCGCTGCCGCGGAGCCGGTTGCTCGCGGCCCCCCCGCCTCCTCGCCCGCCACCGCGGAGATCGGCAGTGCCATCGCCGCCCCCGCCGGGGCCCTCCGGCACCGCACAGCTGTATCCCTCGGCTACCGCCGCCCAGCAACATCCCTCCGCGCAGCTCAGCCTCGCCTCACAAGCCGCAAACAGGGGGGGAACGGAGGGCAGTGGTGCAGCTCCAGTGGCAGGGAAGACGGAGAGCCGCTCTGCCCGAGCTGATGCTTTAAATCTAACACCAGGAAACCCTGAAAAGCAGCCAGATTTGTTTGCAATGAGCCCCAGAGTCCCGCCAGCGAGCGGCTGGGATCTTGCAACCCATAAGGAGAAAACGAGTTCTGAGAGTTTGTTAGCGCTACTTTCTGAATCAAAAAATCCTCCAAAGTGCTCAGATTATTCTCAATTAACAGATTGGCATGAAATAAGACTCCAAAGCTGTAAAGATGAAAGTCTATTAGCTAAGCCTGTGATAGCTAGCCAACAGCCTGACAGTCCCAAAACGTGGGTTCCCATCCCCACTCACGAAATTAAAGAACTAAGAAGGGCTGTAAGAGATAGTGGTATTTGCTCACCGTATCTTAAACAACTGCTAAAAAGTACCCTAAAAAGAACACATCAAACCCTAAAACGCATTTTAGATCAACAGAGAGGGGGAGAAGTCCAGGATACACCTCAAAGGAGGTTGAACAAGGCTTTGTATGTTTACAATTTTTTGAATAGCTCTGCAGAAGAGCCTGATCCCCCCATTTATAGACATTTTTTGAACAACAAAAAAGCAAAACTGAAAGAGCGCCCCCCAGTTTTGATTAAAAATCTAGACTCAGGAAAAATAGAAGGACCATACAATCTTATAATGTGGGGGAAGGGGTTTGCATGTGTTTCCACAGGTGAAGGAATCAAGTGGGTTCCAGCAAAAAACGTGAAGCCATACCTCGCATCAAAGCCTGCTGATGCCACCACACCAGCCAGTGACTCTGCAAGTGGAAGCCAGGAAGCAAGCACCCAGACCTGAACTGCGCAGAATCACCAGAAGAAAGTGATCTGCCAAAAACAGCTCAAGAAAAGAATGGAGTTTTCTCATTTGCGCGCGTGCATGTTGCTTTTATTCTTTTGTTTTAGTTTTTGTAGTGAAGCTTTACCTGTGAATCAACCAAAGACAAATGTCTGGGTTGCTTTAGCCAAATCCGCAGGCTCCGATACCATCTGTCTATCTGACACAAGCCCTGACAAACCTTTTTCAACCTGTTTAGTTGGAGTACCTCTTCCAGAAGGTTTTGATAATATTACTCTTGATAAGTATTGGCCATATGACGATCATCATGTATCTCCAACTCCCAGCCATAGACACCAAACTTATATTGATAATTCTAAAATTGATAAATCTGACCTTCAAGAGCTAGAAATCCTAGGTTCGTTAACTATGGATACCTGCTATTTCTTTCACTTTCAAGGAGAAAACGGTCCCCATTTAAATGTTACCCCATATCACCCAGCTTATAGCAATGTAACTTCTTGGTGTAGTCAAGTTAAGCTTCTTATATATGACGAACCTCATGCAGATCGTTTTAGCAAACTTCCTATTCGATTCCCCAGAGGAATTTGGCTCATCTGTGGAGACAGGGCCTGGCAAGGTATACCTTCAAAAATAGATGGTGGCCCTTGTGCTCTGGGACAACTTACAATTATTGCTCCCAGTGTCAAAGAGGTAATCAAAAAGAAAAGCAGAAAGATCAGATCTTCCTGGGGACATCAGTACGATAGTGACTGTGATAGTGACTTCCACCCTTGGAACTCTGGAAAATCAATTGTTGCAAGCATTTTTCTACCTCAGTTAAGCTCCTCAATTGCTTTAAAACAGTTAAACAAGTTGGGATGTTGGCTCAGCAAGGAGGTAAATGCCACCTCTACTATGATCAGTGATCTGTTAACCGATGAAGAGGCAGTCAGACATGCCACTTTACAAAATAGAGCTGCCGTTGATTATCTTTTATTAGCACATGGGCACGGCTGTGAAGATTTTGAAGGATTATGCTGTATGAACTTATCCGATCATTCTGTTTCCATTCACAAACAGCTACAAAACCTAAAGGATCTAGCTAACCAAATTAGAACAGATGACCCGTCTTGGCTGGACAGTTTGTTTGATGATTGGAGCTTTGCACCTTGGCTAAGGGAACTCTGTAAAATAGGCTTGATTATTCTAGTAGTAATAATTATAGTTTTAGTAGCAGTACCTTGTATGCTTCAGTGTGTGCAAAAAATAACGAGTAGGACTGTATCTAATATCTTAGTTGTTCATCAGAACGGGGGAGATGTTGGGGAAGATGAAACAGGAAAGCCTTATAAATATGATTGCCTAACAAAAGATTCTGGGAATATGAAAACTGTGAGCGACATCGAAATGAAGGCCATCTTTGAGATATAGAGTCTTAGTTACTGAACAACTGGAAAACAATGGTATAGCCGGCTGAAGGTAATCCCCTCTTGATTGAACAATACCCTCTGCTTGCAGACAGGTCCAAGGGTCAGAGCAGACCCTACTAGCTCAGCAGAAGGGGTCCAAAGAGTAGTTTTTAGAAGTTAAAATGTAACACTCTATGGTAATGTAAGAACTCTTATAGGCTGTATGTAAATGCTATAGGATTTGTACCTTGTATTAGATTGGCTACTGAGAATTAGAATATTCACTACAGAAGATGATTTATTGTATTGTAACAAGCTCCTCGCTCTCTTAACTCCTCTCCTCTTAGTAATGCTCTTCTCCTCTTAGTAACGCTCTTAGTAACTCTCTTAGTAGCTCTCTTAGTAATGCTCTTCTCCTCTTAGTAGCTCTCTTAGTAACTCTCTTGCTCTTCTTCTTCCTCTTAATTCAGCTCTCCTCTTAGTTTGTCTCTCTTGCTCTTTACACTCTTAGCTCTCAGCCTCTTGCTCTAGCTCTCTCGCTCACTCTCTCTCCCTCTCTTACACCTTGGGCCTGCTTGGAGCTGCAGCTGGCAGCTCTAAGCAGTGCCCCTGTACCCACGCCCTCTGCAATAAACTGCATGCTCCAAAGACCTGCTTATAGAGATCTCTCGTCGCCGTCCATCTCCAGCCGGGCCCGACCGAACCCACACCCTCATCACCATCATCGCCATCAATTTCGACATTTGTGATGCTGGGGAACTACAAGGAAGCCTGGCTCCTCTGTGACACCACCACAGAAGCTCAGGGGAGCCCTGGAGACCGTGCTGATGCTATTGAACCTGATGCAACCCTGCCTCCTCTGTGACACCACAGAAGCTCTTGGAGCCCTGGAGACCGTGGTGATGCTATGGAACCTGATGCAACCCTGCCTCCTCTGTGACACCACAGAACCTCTGGGAGCCCTGGAGACCGTGCTGATGCTATGGAACCTGATGCAACCCTGCCTCCACTGTGACACCACAGAAGCTCAGGGAGCCCTGGAGACTGTGGTGATGCTATGGAACCTGATGCAACCCTGCCTCCACTGTGACACCACAGAACCTCTGGGAGCCCTGGAGACCGTGCTGATGCTATGGAACCTGATGCAACCCTGCCTCCACTGTGACACCACAGAAGCTCGGGGAGCTCTGCAGACCGTGGGGATGCTGGCGAAGCTGACGGAACCCTGGGCACCACAGTGACGCTATGGAACCTGGTGGAACCGAGGGGCCACAGTGACACTGTGGGGCCTTTTGGAAGCAACAGGACCCTGGTGGGAAGCCACGGGATGATTAATCCTGCACGAACCTGCTCCAGGTGGGCTCCTCTCTCCCGGCTTCCACAGGTGCTGCTAGGATCCCACTCCGGCACTGGCTTGGCACGGGCTCACGGCTTCCTTTGGCAATGGCTCTGCTCCAGGATGGCATGCTGCAGAGAATGCAGGTAGATTTTGTGCTCACTCCTGGCATGCAGCTGGACAATAAAGCCTGATCCAGCCCCCCCTCAGCATATGTCCGGCTCTGGCATTGGGGCGGGGCAACTTTGGGAGCAGCCCCAGCCCTGCTCCTGCTCCCAGCTGGGCACCCAGCTGCTGGGACACAGGTGTGTCCTGATGCCACCGTCTACTCCTTTGAGAAGGGGAGGACAGAGTGCATCAGGGAGTTTGGTGTGGCTTACATGCGGCAAGGAGAAGGTGCAGCCCCAAACTGGCTTTCACTTCTAGAACCTTTTGCTATTGCGGGAGCAGCTGCTGGAGCTTTTCAACCGAGCTGCAAGAGTGAAAAGTGTGATGGCATGTCTATCTGAGAAGGAAGGTTCGGTGCCGCAGCCTGTTGTGCACAATTTATACGCTGATAAGAGAAGGGGGTGCTTTTGGAACGTTTTCCTTCCTGACACTTCTGTCTCTGTGAGCTTTAGCTGCTTGGACTCAGGGATACCGAAGGTATGTGAAAGTGACTGGGATGCGAGAATCATGTTGCACAGGGAACAGGGAAGGTCAGCAAATGTTTCCTGTCCTGGCACATCTCTCAGTCTGAACTGCAGCTGCAGATGCTTCACTTCCGCCAAGGACTCTGCCACCTTGAGAGAAGGATGCGCTCTATGGAGTTGAGAAAGAAAGTGCGTCTCACTAGCTTCTTTCCTCTACTTCATAGACAGCAAAGGGGCTATGAAAGGCAGCACTGGCTTTTTGTTCTAGGACTTCTTCTTTACAAGCAGCTGCTGGATGTTTGGAAGGGGGTTTGGGATATGCAAAAATGAGAGGCTAAGATGGTAAGAGGGTAAGATGGAAGTCATCTGGCAAAAGCAGAGCTCACAAAAGGGCCAGCTGAGAAAGCTCTTGCTGCCTACAACTTCAACTGCACCCCTCAAAGCAGCAGCACACACGCTGCTCTCGGCACTTTCCTTCTCAGCTCTACGCACCATCCTAAGCCTTGCCTCTCCCACACTCAGGATCCAAAGACAACGGCACCAGGGACTGCTCACACACTAAAGGCACCAGGACAAAAGGCTCACCAGCTTGGCCTTTGCATTCCCGCTGACAGCTCCACAGCTTGAACCCAGAGAACTGCCTGCTGCCAACAGCCTTTCCAATCATTCTGAGCACCTCATGACAAGGAGTGTGGGGAATGAATCTCCAGCAGCCTCCTGCCCCAGGCTGTCCCCCGGGAGCAGCCCTGCTCCAGGCCGTGACTGCCACCTGCACAGCCAAAGGACCCAGAGCCGGTGTTACACACCACGGCTGTGCCTGGCACAGAGACACCAGTGGCCACACAAGTGGCCATGGCACTGTCCACACACAGTCCCTGCTGCTGCTCCCCCAGCCGCTGGCACCAACTCCCAGCCACCCACTCCTAAAGCTACGGGGCCCACTGGGACACTGCGGGGGCTCGTGGAAGCCAGCGGCCATTGTGACACAGCGGGGCTGCACAGAGCCCACGGTGCTTTGTGACCCGTGGCTCCCAGGAGAGCCTTTGTGATGCTGGGGAACTACAAGGAAGCCTGGCTCCTCTGTGACACCACCACAGAAGCTCAGGGGAGCCCTGGAGACCGTGCTGATGCTATGGAACCTGATGCAACCCTGCCTCCTCTGTGACACCACAGAACCTCTGGGAGCCCTGGAGACCGTGCTGATGCTATGGAACCTGATGCAACCCTGCCTCCACTGTGACACCACAGAAGCTCAGGGAGCCCTGGAGACTGTGGTGATGCTATGGAACCTGATGCAACCCTGCCTCCACTGTGACACCACAGAACCTCTGGGAGCCCTGGAGACCGTGCTGATGCTATGGAACCTGATGCAACCCTGCCTCCACTGTGACACCACAGAAGCTCGGGGAGCTCTGCAGACCGTGGGGATGCTGGCGAAGCTGACGGAACCCTGGGCACCACAGTGACGCTATGGAACCTGGTGGAACCGAGGGGCCACAGTGACACTGTGGGGCCTTTTGGAAGCAACAGGACCCTGGTGGGAAGCCACGGGATGATTAATCCTGCACGAACCTGCTCCAGGTGGGCTCCTCTCTCCCGGCTTCCACAGGTGCTGCTAGGATCCCACTCCGGCACTGGCTTGGCACGGGCTGACGGCTTCCTTTGGCAATGGCTCTGCTCCAGGATGGCATGCTGCAGAGAATGCAGGTAGATTTTGTGCTCACTCCTGGCATGCAGCTGGACAATAAAGCCTGATCCAGCCCCCCCTCAGCATATGTCCGGCTCTGGCATTGGGGCGGGGCAACTTTGGGAGCAGCCCCAGCCCTGCTCCTGCTCCCGGCTGGGCACCCAGCTGCTGGGACACAGGTGTGTCCTGATGCCACCGTCTACTCCTTTGAGAAGGGGAGGACAGAGTGCATCAGGGAGTTTGGTGTGGCTTACATGCGGCAAGGAGAAGGTGCAGCCCCAAACTGGCTTTCACTTCTAGAACCTTTTGCTATTGCGGGAGCAGCTGCTGGAGCTTTTCAACCGAGCTGCAAGAGTGAAAAGTGTGATGGCATGTCTATCTGAGAAGAAAGGTTCGGTGCCGCAGCCTGTTGTGCACAATTTATATGCTGATAAGAGAAGGGGGTGCTTTTGGAACGTTTCCCTTCCTGACACTTCTGTCTCTGTGAGCTTTAGCTGCTTGGACTCAGGGATACCGAAGGTATGTGAAAGTGACTGGGATGCGAGAATCATGTTGCACAGGGAACAGGGAAGGTCAGCAAATGTTTCCTGTCCTGGCACATCTCTCAGTCTGAACTGCAGCTGCAGATGCTTCACTTCCGCCAAGGACTCTGCCACCTTGAGAGAAGGATGCGCTCTATGGAGTTGAGAAAGAAAGTGCGTCTCACTAGCTTCTTTCCTCTACTTCATAGACAGCAAAGGGGCTATGAAAGGCAGCACTGGCTTTTTGTTCTAGGACTTCTTCTTTACAAGCAGCTGCTGGATGTTTGGAAGGGGGTTTGGGATATGCAAAAATGAGAGGCTAAGATGGTAAGAGGGTAAGATGGAAGTCATCTGGCAAAAGCAGAGCTCACAAAAGGGCCAGCTGAGAAAGCTCTTGCTGCCTACAACTTCAACTGCACCCCTCAAAGCAGCAGCACACATGCTGCTCTCGGCACTTTCCTTCTCAGCTCTACGCACCATCCTAAGCCTTGCCTCTCCCACACTCAGGATCCAAAGACAACGGCACCAGGGACTGCTCACACACTAAAGGCACCAGGACAAAAGGCTCACCAGCTTGGCCTTTGCATTCCCGCTGACAGCTCCACAGCTTGAACCCAGAGAACTGCCTGCTGCCAACAGCCTTTCCAATCACTCTGAGCACCTCATGACAAGGAGTGTGGGGAATGAATCTCCAGCAGCCTCCTGCCCCAGGCTGTCCCCCGGGAGCAGCCCTGCTCCAGGCCGTGACTGCCACCTGCACAGCCAAAGGACCCAGAGCCGGTGTTACACACCACGGCTGTGCCTGGCACAGAGACACCAGTGGCCACACAAGTGGCCATGGCACTGTCCACACACAGTCCCTGCTGCTGCTCCCCCAGCCGCTGGCACCAACTCCCAGCCACCCACTCCTAAAGCCACGGGGCCCACTGGGACACTGCGGGGGCTCGTGGAAGCCAGCGGCCATTGTGACACAGCGGGGCTGCACAGAGCCCACGGTGCTTTGTGACCCGTGGCTCCCAGGAGAGCCTTTGTGATGCTGGGGAACTACAAGGAAGCCTGCCTCCTCTGTGACACCACCACAGAAGCTCAGGGGAGCCCTGGAGACCGTGCTGATGCTATTGAACCTGATGCAACCCTGCCTCCTCTGTGACACCACAGAAGCTCTTGGAGCCCTGGAGACCGTGGTGATGCTATGGAACCTGATGCAACCCTGCCTCCTCTGTGACACCACAGAACCTCTGGGAGCCCTGGAGACCGTGCTGATGCTATGGAACCTGATGCAACCCTGCCTCCACTGTGACACCACAGAAGCTCAGGGAGCCCTGGAGACTGTGGTGATGCTATGGAACCTGATGCAACCCTGCCTCCACTGTGACACCACAGAACCTCTGGGAGCCCTGGAGACCGTGCTGATGCTATGGAACCTGATGCAACCCTGCCTCCACTGTGACACCACAGAAGCTCGGGGAGCTCTGCAGACCGTGGGGATGCTGGCGAAGCTGACGGAACCCTGGGCACCACAGTGACGCTATGGAACCTGGTGGAACCGAGGGGCCACAGTGACACTGTGGGGCCTTTTGGAAGCAACAGGACCCTGGTGGGAAGCCACGGGATGATTAATCCTGCACGAACCTGCTCCAGGTGGGCTCCTCTCTCCCGGCTTCCACAGGTGCTGCTAGGATCCCACTCCGGCACTGGCTTGGCACGGGCTGACGGCTTCCTTTGGCAATGGCTCTGCTCCAGGATGGCATGCTGCAGAGAATGCAGGTAGATTTTGTGCTCACTCCTGGCATGCAGCTGGACAATAAAGCCTGATCCAGCCCCCCCTCAGCATATGTCCGGCTCTGGCATTGGGGCGGGGCAACTTTGGGAGCAGCCCCAGCCCTGCTCCTGCTCCCGGCTGGGCACCCAGCTGCTGGGACACAGGTGTGTCCTGATGCCACCGTCTACTCCTTTGAGAAGGGGAGGACAGAGTGCATCAGGGAGTTTGGTGTGGCTTACATGCGGCAAGGAGAAGGTGCAGCCCCAAACTGGCTTTCACTTCTAGAACCTTTTGCTATTGCGGGAGCAGCTGCTGGAGCTTTTCAACCGAGCTGCAAGAGTGAAAAGTGTGATGGCATGTCTATCTGAGAAGGAAGGTTCGGTGCCGCAGCCTGTTGTGCACAATTTATATGCTGATAAGAGAAGGGGGTGCTTTTGGAACGTTTTCCTTCCTGACACTTCTGTCTCTGTGAGCTTTAGCTGCTTGGACTCAGGGGTACCGAAGGTATGTGAAAGTGACTGGGATGCGAGAATCATGTTGCACAGGGAACAGGGAAGGTCAGCAAATGTTTCCTGTCCTGGCACATCTCTCAGTCTGAACTGCAGCTGCAGATGCTTCACTTCCGCCAAGGACTCTGCCACCTTGAGAGAAGGATGCGCTCTATGGAGTTGAGAAAGAAAGTGCGTCTCACTAGCTTCTTTCCTCTACTTCATAGACAGCAAAGGGGCTATGAAAGGCAGCACTGGCTTTTTGTTCTAGGACTTCTTCTTTACAAGCAGCTGCTGGATGTTTGGAAGGGGGTTTGGGATATGCAAAAATGAGAGGCTAAGATGGTAAGAGGGTAAGATGGAAGTCATCTGGCAAAAGCAGAGCTCACAAAAGGGCCAGCTGAGAAAGCTCTTGCTGCCTACAACTTCAACTGCACCCCTCAAAGCAGCAGCACACACGCTGCTCTCGGCACTTTCCTTCTCAGCTCTACGCACCATCCTAAGCCTTGCCTCTCCCACACTCAGGATCCAAAGACAACGGCACCAGGGACTGCTCACACACTAAAGGCACCAGGACAAAAGGCTCACCAGCTTGGCCTTTGCATTCCCGCTGACAGCTCCACAGCTTGAACCCAGAGAACTGCCTGCTGCCAACAGCCTTTCCAATCACTCTGAGCACCTCATGACAAGGAGTGTGGGGAATGAATCTCCAGCAGCCTCCTGCCCCAGGCTGTCCCCCGGGAGCAGCCCTGCTCCAGGCCGTGACTGCCACCTGCACAGCCAAAGGACCCAGAGCCGGTGTTACACACCACGGCTGTGCCTGGCACAGAGACACCAGTGGCCACACAAGTGGCCATGGCACTGTCCACACACAGTCCCTGCTGCTGCTCCCCCAGCCGCTGGCACCAACTCCCAGCCACCCACTCCTAAAGCCACGGGGCCCACTGGGACACTGCGGGGGCTCGTGGAAGCCAGCGGCCATTGTGACACAGCGGGGCTGCACAGAGCCCACGGTGCTTTGTGACCCGTGGCTCCCAGGAGAGCCTTTGTGATGCTGGGGAACTACAAGGAAGCCTGCCTCCTCTGTGACACCACCACAGAAGCTCAGGGGAGCCCTGGAGACCGTGCTGATGCTATTGAACCTGATGCAACCCTGCCTCCTCTGTGACACCACAGAAGCTCTTGGAGCCCTGGAGACCGTGGTGATGCTATGGAACCTGATGCAACCCTGCCTCCTCTGTGACACCACAGAACCTCTGGGAGCCCTGGAGACCGTGCTGATGCTATGGAACCTGATGCAACCCTGCCTCCACTGTGACACCACAGAAGCTCAGGGAGCCCTGGAGACTGTGGTGATGCTATGGAACCTGATGCAACCCTGCCTCCACTGTGACACCACAGAACCTCTGGGAGCCCTGGAGACCGTGCTGATGCTATGGAACCTGATGCAACCCTGCCTCCACTGTGACACCACAGAAGCTCGGGGAGCTCTGCAGACCGTGGGGATGCTGGCGAAGCTGACGGAACCCTGGGCACCACAGTGACGCTATGGAACCTGGTGGAACCGAGGGGCCACAGTGACACTGTGGGGCCTTTTGGAAGCAACAGGACCCTGGTGGGAAGCCACGGGATGATTAATCCTGCACGAACCTGCTCCAGGTGGGCTCCTCTCTCCCGGCTTCCACAGGTGCTGCTAGGATCCCACTCCGGCACTGGCTTGGCACGGGCTGACGGCTTCCTTTGGCAATGGCTCTGCTCCAGGATGGCATGCTGCAGAGAATGCAGGTAGATTTTGTGCTCACTCCTGGCATGCAGCTGGACAATAAAGCCTGATCCAGCCCCCCCTCAGCATATGTCCGGCTCTGGCATTGGGGCGGGGCAACTTTGGGAGCAGCCCCAGCCCTGCTCCTGCTCCCGGCTGGGCACCCAGCTGCTGGGACACAGGTGTGTCCTGATGCCACCGTCTACTCCTTTGAGAAGGGGAGGACAGAGTGCATCAGGGAGTTTGGTGTGGCTTACATGCGGCAAGGAGAAGGTGCAGCCCCAAACTGGCTTTCACTTCTAGAACCTTTTGCTATTGCGGGAGCAGCTGCTGGAGCTTTTCAACCGAGCTGCAAGAGTGAAAAGTGTGATGGCATGTCTATCTGAGAAGGAAGGTTCGGTGCCGCAGCCTGTTGTGCACAATTTATATGCTGATAAGAGAAGGGGGTGCTTTTGGAACGTTTTCCTTCCTGACACTTCTGTCTCTGTGAGCTTTAGCTGCTTGGACTCAGGGATACCGAAGGTATGTGAAAGTGACTGGGATGCGAGAATCATGTTGCACAGGGAACAGGGAAGGTCAGCAAATGTTTCCTGTCCTGGCACATCTCTCAGTCTGAACTGCAGCTGCAGATGCTTCACTTCCGCCAAGGACTCTGCCACCTTGAGAGAAGGATGCGCTCTATGGAGTTGAGAAAGAAAGTGCGTCTCACTAGCTTCTTTCCTCTACTTCATAGACAGCAAAGGGGCTATGAAAGGCAGCACTGGCTTTTTGTTCTAGGACTTCTTCTTTACAAGCAGCTGCTGGATGTTTGGAAGGGGGTTTGGGATATGCAAAAATGAGAGGCTAAGATGGTAAGAAGGTAAGATGGAAGTCATCTGGCAAAAGCAGAGCTCACAAAAGGGCCAGCTGAGAAAGCTCTTGCTGCCTACAACTTCAACTGCACCCCTCAAAGCAGCAGCACACACGCTGCTCTCGGCACTTTCCTTCTCAGCTCTACGCACCATCCTAAGCCTTGCCTCTCCCACACTCAGGATCCAAAGACAACGGCACCAGGGACTGCTCACACACTAAAGGCACCAGGACAAAAGGCTCACCAGCTTGGCCTTTGCATTCCCGCTGACAGCTCCACAGCTTGAACCCAGAGAACTGCCTGCTGCCAACAGCCTTTCCAATCACTCTGAGCACCTCATGACAAGGAGTGTGGGGAATGAATCTCCAGCAGCCTCCTGCCCCAGGCTGTCCCCCGGGAGCAGCCCTGCTCCAGGCCGTGACTGCCACCTGCACAGCCAAAGGACCCAGAGCCGGTGTTACACACCACGGCTGTGCCTGGCACAGAGACACCAGTGGCCACACAAGTGGCCATGGCACTGTCCACACACAGTCCCTGCTGCTGCTCCCCCAGCCGCTGGCACCAACTCCCAGCCACCCACTCCTAAAGCTACGGGGCCCACTGGGACACTGCGGGGGCTCGTGGAAGCCAGCGGCCATTGTGACACAGCGGGGCTGCACAGAGCCCACGGTGCTTTGTGACCCGTGGCTCCCAGGAGAGCCTTTGTGATGCTGGGGAACTACAAGGAAGCCTGGCTCCTCTGTGACACCACCACAGAAGCTCAGGGGAGCCCTGGAGACCGTGCTGATGCTATGGAACCTGATGCAACCCTGCCTCCTCTGTGACACCACAGAACCTCTGGGAGCTCTGGAGACCGTGCTGATGCTATGGAACCTGATGCAACCCTGCCTCCACTGTGACACCACAGAAGCTCAGGGAGCCCTGGAGACTGTGGTGATGCTATGGAACCTGATGCAACCCTGCCTCCACTGTGACACCACAGAACCTCTGGGAGCCCTGGAGACCGTGCTGATGCTATGGAACCTGATGCAACCCTGCCTCCACTGTGACACCACAGAAGCTCGGGGAGCTCTGCAGACCGTGGGGATGTTGGCGAAGCTGACGGAACCCTGGGCACCACAGTGACGCTATGGAACCTGGTGGAACCGAGGGGCCACAGTGACACTGTGGGGCCTTTTGGAAGCAACAGGACCCTGGTGGGAAGCCACGGGATGATTAATCCTGCACGAACCTGCTCCAGGTGGGCTCCTCTCTCCCGGCTTCCACAGGTGCTGCTAGGATCCCACTCCGGCACTGGCTTGGCACGGGCTGACGGCTTCCTTTGGCAATGGCTCTGCTCCAGGATGGCATGCTGCAGAGAATGCAGGTAGATTTTGTGCTCACTCCTGGCATGCAGCTGGACAATAAAGCCTGATCCAGCCCCCCCTCAGCATATGTCCGGCTCTGGCATTGGGGCGGGGCAACTTTGGGAGCAGCCCCAGCCCTGCTCCTGCTCCCGGCTGGGCACCCAGCTGCTGGGACACAGGTGTGTCCTGATGCCACCGTCTACTCCTTTGAGAAGGGGAGGACAGAGTGCATCAGGGAGTTTGGTGTGGCTTACATGCGGCAAGGAGAAGGTGCAGCCCCAAACTGGCTTTCACTTCTAGAACCTTTTGCTATTGCGGGAGCAGCTGCTGGAGCTTTTCAACCGAGCTGCAAGAGTGAAAAGTGTGATGGCATGTCTATCTGAGAAGGAAGGTTCGGTGCCGCAGCCTGTTGTGCACAATTTATATGCTGATAAGAGAAGGGGGTGCTTTTGGAACGTTTTCCTTCCTGACACTTCTGTCTCTGTGAGCTTTAGCTGCTTGGACTCAGGGGTACCGAAGGTATGTGAAAGTGACTGGGATGCGAGAATCATGTTGCACAGGGAACAGGGAAGGTCACCAAATGTTTCCTGTCCTGGCACATCTCTCAGTCTGAACTGCAGCTGCAGATGCTTCACTTCCGCCAAGGACTCTGCCACCTTGAGAGAAGGATGCGCTCTATGGAGTTGAGAAAGAAAGTGCGTCTCACTAGCTTCTTTCCTCTACTTCATAGACAGCAAAGGGGCTATGAAAGGCAGCACTGGCTTTTTGTTCTAGGACTTCTTCTTTACAAGCAGCTGCTGGATGTTTGGAAGGGGGTTTGGGATATGCAAAAATGAGAGGCTAAGATGGTAAGAGGGTAAGATGGAAGTCATCTGGCAAAAGCAGAGCTCACAAAAGGGCCAGCTGAGAAAGCTCTTGCTGCCTACAACTTCAACTGCACCCCTCAAAGCAGCAGCACACACGCTGCTCTCGGCACTTTCCTTCTCAGCTCTACGCACCATCCTAAGCCTTGCCTCTCCCACACTCAGGATCCAAAGACAACGGCACCAGGGACTGCTCACACACTAAAGGCACCAGGACAAAAGGCTCACCAGCTTGGCCTTTGCATTCCCGCTGACAGCTCCACAGCTTGAACCCAGAGAACTGCCTGCTGCCAACAGACTTTCCAATCACTCTGAGCACCTCATGACAAGGAGTGTGGGGAATGAATCTCCAGCAGCCTCCTGCCCCAGGCTGTCCCCCGGGAGCAGCCCTGCTCCAGGCTGTGACTGCCACCTGCACAGCCAAAGGACCCAGAGCCGGTGTTACACACCACGGCTGTGCCTGGCACAGAGACACCAGTGGCCACACAAGTGGCCATGGCACTGTCCACACACAGTCCCTGCTGCTGCTCCCCCAGCCGCTGGCACCAACTCCCAGCCACCCACTCCTAAAGCCACGGGGCCCACTGGGACACTGCGGGGGCTCGTGGAAGCCAGCGGCCATTGTGACACAGCGGGGCTGCACAGAGCCCACGGTGCTTTGTGACCCGTGGCTCCCAGGAGAGCCTTTGTGATGCTGGGGAACTACAAGGAAGCCTGGCTCCTCTGTGACACCACCACAGAAGCTCAGGGGAGCCCTGGAGACCGTGGTGATGCTATGGAACCTGATGCAACCCTGCCTCCACTGTGACACCACAGAAGCTCAGGGAGCCCTGGAGACTGTGGTGATGCTATGGAACCTGATGCAACCCTGCCTCCACTGTGACACCACAGAACCTCTGGGAGCCCTGGAGACCGTGCTGATGCTATGGAACCTGATGCAACCCTGCCTCCACTGTGACACCACAGAAGCTCGGGGAGCTCTGCAGACCGTGGGGATGCTGGCGAAGCTGACGGAACCCTGGGCACCACAGTGACGCTATGGAACCTGGTGGAACCGAGGGGCCACAGTGACACTGTGGGGCCTTTTGGAAGCAACAGGACCCTGGTGGGAAGCCACGGGATGATTAATCCTGCACGAACCTGCTCCAGGTGGGCTCCTCTCTCCCGGCTTCCACAGGTGCTGCTAGGATCCCACTCCGGCACTGGCTTGGCACGGGCTGACGGCTTCCTTTGGCAATGGCTCTGCTCCAGGATGGCATGCTGCAGAGAATGCAGGTAGATTTTGTGCTCACTCCTGGCATGCAGCTGGACAATAAAGCCTGATCCAGCCCCCCCTCAGCATATGTCCGGCTCTGGCATTGGGGCGGGGCAACTTTGGGAGCAGCCCCAGCCCTGCTCCTGCTCCCGGCTGGGCACCCAGCTGCTGGGACACAGGTGTGTCCTGATGCCACCGTCTACTCCTTTGAGAAGGGGAGGACAGAGTGCATCAGGGAGTTTGGTGTGGCTTACATGCGGCAAGGAGAAGGTGCAGCCCCAAACTGGCTTTCACTTCTAGAACCTTTTGCTATTGCGGGAGCAGCTGCTGGAGCTTTTCAACCGAGCTGCAAGAGTGAAAAGTGTGATGGCATGTCTATCTGAGAAGGAAGGTTCGGTGCCGCAGCCTGTTGTGCACAATTTATATGCTGATAAGAGAAGGGGGTGCTTTTGGAACGTTTTCCTTCCTGACACTTCTGTCTCTGTGAGCTTTAGCTGCTTGGACTCAGGGATACCGAAGGTATGTGAAAGTGACTGGGATGCGAGAATCATGTTGCACAGGGAACAGGGAAGGTCAGCAAATGTTTCCTGTCCTGGCACATCTCTCAGTCTGAACTGCAGCTGCAGATGCTTCACTTCCGCCAAGGACTCTGCCACCTTGAGAGAAGGATGCGCTCTATGGAGTTGAGAAAGAAAGTGCGTCTCACTAGCTTCTTTCCTCTACTTCATAGACAGCAAAGGGGCTATGAAAGGCAGCACTGGCTTTTTGTTCTAGGACTTCTTCTTTACAAGCAGCTGCTGGATGTTTGGAAGGGGGTTTGGGATATGCAAAAATGAGAGGCTAAGATGGTAAGAAGGTAAGATGGAAGTCATCTGGCAAAAGCAGAGCTCACAAAAGGGCCAGCTGAGAAAGCTCTTGCTGCCTACAACTTCAACTGCACCCCTCAAAGCAGCAGCACACACGCTGCTCTCGGCACTTTCCTTCTCAGCTCTACGCACCATCCTAAGCCTTGCCTCTCCCACACTCAGGATCCAAAGACAACGGCACCAGGGACTGCTCACACACTAAAGGCACCAGGACAAAAGGCTCACCAGCTTGGCCTTTGCATTCCCGCTGACAGCTCCACAGCTTGAACCCAGAGAACTGCCTGCTGCCAACAGCCTTTCCAATCACTCTGAGCACCTCATGACAAGGAGTGTGGGGAATGAATCTCCAGCAGCCTCCTGCCCCAGGCTGTCCCCCGGGAGCAGCCCTGCTCCAGGCCGTGACTGCCACCTGCACAGCCAAAGGACCCAGAGCCGGTGTTACACACCACGGCTGTGCCTGGCACAGAGACACCAGTGGCCACACAAGTGGCCATGGCACTGTCCACACACAGTCCCTGCTGCTGCTCCCCCAGCCGCTGGCACCAACTCCCAGCCACCCACTCCTAAAGCTACGGGGCCCACTGGGACACTGCGGGGGCTCGTGGAAGCCAGCGGCCATTGTGACACAGCGGGGCTGCACAGAGCCCACGGTGCTTTGTGACCCGTGGCTCCCAGGAGAGCCTTTGTGATGCTGGGGAACTACAAGGAAGCCTGGCTCCTCTGTGACACCACCACAGAAGCTCAGGGGAGCCCTGGAGACCGTGCTGATGCTATGGAACCTGATGCAACCCTGCCTCCTCTGTGACACCACAGAACCTCTGGGAGCTCTGGAGACCGTGCTGATGCTATGGAACCTGATGCAACCCTGCCTCCACTGTGACACCACAGAAGCTCAGGGAGCCCTGGAGACTGTGGTGATGCTATGGAACCTGATGCAACCCTGCCTCCACTGTGACACCACAGAACCTCTGGGAGCCCTGGAGACCGTGCTGATGCTATGGAACCTGATGCAACCCTGCCTCCACTGTGACACCACAGAAGCTCGGGGAGCTCTGCAGACCGTGGGGATGTTGGCGAAGCTGACGGAACCCTGGGCACCACAGTGACGCTATGGAACCTGGTGGAACCGAGGGGCCACAGTGACACTGTGGGGCCTTTTGGAAGCAACAGGACCCTGGTGGGAAGCCACGGGATGATTAATCCTGCACGAACCTGCTCCAGGTGGGCTCCTCTCTCCCGGCTTCCACAGGTGCTGCTAGGATCCCACTCCGGCACTGGCTTGGCACGGGCTGACGGCTTCCTTTGGCAATGGCTCTGCTCCAGGATGGCATGCTGCAGAGAATGCAGGTAGATTTTGTGCTCACTCCTGGCATGCAGCTGGACAATAAAGCCTGATCCAGCCCCCCCTCAGCATATGTCCGGCTCTGGCATTGGGGCGGGGCAACTTTGGGAGCAGCCCCAGCCCTGCTCCTGCTCCCGGCTGGGCACCCAGCTGCTGGGACACAGGTGTGTCCTGATGCCACCGTCTACTCCTTTGAGAAGGGGAGGACAGAGTGCATCAGGGAGTTTGGTGTGGCTTACATGCGGCAAGGAGAAGGTGCAGCCCCAAACTGGCTTTCACTTCTAGAACCTTTTGCTATTGCGGGAGCAGCTGCTGGAGCTTTTCAACCGAGCTGCAAGAGTGAAAAGTGTGATGGCATGTCTATCTGAGAAGGAAGGTTCGGTGCCGCAGCCTGTTGTGCACAATTTATATGCTGATAACAGAAGGGGGTGCTTTTGGAACGTTTTCCTTCCTGACACTTCTGTCTCTGTGAGCTTTAGCTGCTTGGACTCAGGGGTACCGAAGGTATGTGAAAGTGACTGGGATGCGAGAATCATGTTGCACAGGGAACAGGGAAGGTCACCAAATGTTTCCTGTCCTGGCACATCTCTCAGTCTGAACTGCAGCTGCAGATGCTTCACTTCCGCCAAGGACTCTGCCACCTTGAGAGAAGGATGCGCTCTATGGAGTTGAGAAAGAAAGTGCGTCTCACTAGCTTCTTTCCTCTACTTCATAGACAGCAAAGGGGCTATGAAAGGCAGCACTGGCTTTTTGTTCTAGGACTTCTTCTTTACAAGCAGCTGCTGGATGTTTGGAAGGGGGTTTGGGATATGCAAAAATGAGAGGCTAAGATGGTAAGAGGGTAAGATGGAAGTCATCTGGCAAAAGCAGAGCTCACAAAAGGGCCAGCTGAGAAAGCTCTTGCTGCCTACAACTTCAACTGCACCCCTCAAAGCAGCAGCACACACGCTGCTCTCGGCACTTTCCTTCTCAGCTCTACGCACCATCCTAAGCCTTGCCTCTCCCACACTCAGGATCCAAAGACAACGGCACCAGGGACTGCTCACACACTAAAGGCACCAGGACAAAAGGCTCACCAGCTTGGCCTTTGCATTCCCGCTGACAGCTCCACAGCTTGAACCCAGAGAACTGCCTGCTGCCAACAGACTTTCCAATCACTCTGAGCACCTCATGACAAGGAGTGTGGGGAATGAATCTCCAGCAGCCTCCTGCCCCAGGCTGTCCCCCGGGAGCAGCCCTGCTCCAGGCTGTGACTGCCACCTGCACAGCCAAAGGACCCAGAGCCGGTGTTACACACCACGGCTGTGCCTGGCACAGAGACACCAGTGGCCACACAAGTGGCCATGGCACTGTCCACACACAGTCCCTGCTGCTGCTCCCCCAGCCGCTGGCACCAACTCCCAGCCACCCACTCCTAAAGCCACGGGGCCCACTGGGACACTGCGGGGGCTCGTGGAAGCCAGCGGCCATTGTGACACAGCGGGGCTGCACAGAGCCCACGGTGCTTTGTGACCCGTGGCTCCCAGGAGAGCCTTTGTGATGCTGGGGAACTACAAGGAAGCCTGGCTCCTCTGTGACACCACCACAGAAGCTCAGGGGAGCCCTGGAGACCGTGGTGATGCTATGGAACCTGATGCAACCCTGCCTCCACTGTGACACCACAGAAGCTCAGGGAGCCCTGGAGACTGTGGTGATGCTATGGAACCTGATGCAACCCTGCCTCCACTGTGACACCACAGAACCTCTGGGAGCCCTGGAGACCGTGCTGATGCTATGGAACCTGATGCAACCCTGCCTCCACTGTGACACCACAGAAGCTCGGGGAGCTCTGCAGACCGTGGGGATGCTGGCGAAGCTGACGGAACCCTGGGCACCACAGTGACGCTATGGAACCTGGTGGAACCGAGGGGCCACAGTGACACTGTGGGGCCTTTTGGAAGCAACAGGACCCTGGTGGGAAGCCACGGGATGATTAATCCTGCACGAACCTGCTCCAGGTGGGCTCCTCTCTCCCGGCTTCCACAGGTGCTGCTAGGATCCCACTCCGGCACTGGCTTGGCACGGGCTGACGGCTTCCTTTGGCAATGGCTCTGCTCCAGGATGGCATGCTGCAGAGAATGCAGGTAGATTTTGTGCTCACTCCTGGCATGCAGCTGGACAATAAAGCCTGATCCAGCCCCCCCTCAGCATATGTCCGGCTCTGGCATTGGGGCGGGGCAACTTTGGGAGCAGCCCCAGCCCTGCTCCTGCTCCCGGCTGGGCACCCAGCTGCTGGGACACAGGTGTGTCCTGATGCCACCGTCTACTCCTTTGAGAAGGGGAGGACAGAGTGCATCAGGGAGTTTGGTGTGGCTTACATGCGGCAAGGAGAAGGTGCAGCCCCAAACTGGCTTTCACTTCTAGAACCTTTTGCTATTGCGGGAGCAGCTGCTGGAGCTTTTCAACCGAGCTGCAAGAGTGAAAAGTGTGATGGCATGTCTATCTGAGAAGGAAGGTTCGGTGCCGCAGCCTGTTGTGCACAATTTATATGCTGAT
This sequence comes from Aphelocoma coerulescens, assembly GCF_041296385.1. Lineage (NCBI taxonomy): Eukaryota > Metazoa > Chordata > Aves > Passeriformes > Corvidae > Aphelocoma > Aphelocoma coerulescens. Next base: position 85,493 of record NW_027183580.1, read on the forward strand.
AAGAGAAGGGGGTGCTTTTGGAACGTTTTCCTTCCTGACACTTCTGTCTCTGTGAGCTTTAGCTGCTTGGACTCAGGGATACCGAAGGTATGTGAAAGTGACTGGGATGCGAGAATCATGTTGCACAGGGAACAGGGAAGGTCAGCAAATGTTTCCTGTCCTGGCACATCTCTCAGTCTGAACTGCAGCTGCAGATGCTTCACTTCCGCCAAGGACTCTGCCACCTTGAGAGAAGGATGCGCTCTATGGAGTTGAGAAAGAAAGTGCGTCTCACTAGCTTCTTTCCTCTACTTCATAGACAGCAAAGGGGCTATGAAAGGCAGCACTGGCTTTTTGTTCTAGGACTTCTTCTTTACAAGCAGCTGCTGGATGTTTGGAAGGGGGTTTGGGATATGCAAAAATGAGAGGCTAAGATGGTAAGAGGGTAAGATGGAAGTCATCTGGCAAAAGCAGAGCTCACAAAAGGGCCAGCTGAGAAAGCTCTTGCTGCCTACAACTTCAACTGCACCCCTCAAAGCAGCAGCACACACGCTGCTCTCGGCACTTTCCTTCTCAGCTCTACGCACCATCCTAAGCCTTGCCTCTCCCACACTCAGGATCCAAAGACAACGGCACCAGGGACTGCTCACACACTAAAGGCACCAGGACAAAAGGCTCAGCAGCTTGGCCTTTGCATTCCCGCTGACAGCTCCACAGCTTGAACCCAGAGAACTGCCTGCTGCCAACAGCCTTTCCAATCACTCTGAGCACCTCATGACAAGGAGTGTGGGGAATGAATCTCCAGCAGCCTCCTGCCCCAGGCTGTCCCCCGGGAGCAGCCCTGCTCCAGGCCGTGACTGCCACCTGCACAGCCAAAGGACCCAGAGCCGGTGTTACACACCACGGCTGTGCCTGGCACAGAGACACCAGTGGCCACACAAGTGGCCATGGCACTGTCCACACACAGTCCCTGCTGCTGCTCCCCCAGCCGCTGGCACCAACTCCCAGCCACCCACTCCTAAAGCCACGGGGCCCACTGGGACACTGCGGGGGCTCGTGGAAGCCAGCGGCCATTGTGACACAGCGGGGCTGCACAGAGCCCACGGTGCTTTGTGACCCGTGGCTCCCAGGAGAGCCTTTGTGATGCTGGGGAACTACAAGGAAGCCTGGCTCCTCTGTGACACCACCACAGAAGCTCAGGGGAGCCCTGGAGACCGTGCTGATGCTATTGAACCTGATGCAACCCTGCCTCCTCTGTGACACCACAGAAGCTCTTGGAGCCCTGGAGACCGTGGTGATGCTATGGAACCTGATGCAACCCTGCCTCCTCTGTGACACCACAGAACCTCTGGGAGCCCTGGAGACCGTGCTGATGCTATGGAACCTGATGCAACCCTGCCTCCACTGTGACACCACAGAAGCTCAGGGAGCCCTGGAGACTGTGGTGATGCTATGGAACCTGATGCAACCCTGCCTCCACTGTGACACCACAGAACCTCTGGGAGCCCTGGAGACCGTGCTGATGCTATGGAACCTGATGCAACCCTGCCTCCACTGTGACACCACAGAAGCTCGGGGAGCTCTGCAGACCGTGGGGATGCTGGCGAAGCTGACGGAACCCTGGGCACCACAGTGACGCTATGGAACCTGGTGGAACCGAGGGGCCACAGTGACACTGTGGGGCCTTTTGGAAGCAACAGGACCCTGGTGGGAAGCCACGGGATGATTAATCCTGCACGAACCTGCTCCAGGTGGGCTCCTCTCTCCCGGCTTCCACAGGTGCTGCTAGGATCCCACTCCGGCACTGGCTTGGCACGGGCTGACGGCTTCCTTTGGCAATGGCTCTGCTCCAGGATGGCATGCTGCAGAGAATGCAGGTAGATTTTGTGCTCACTCCTGGCATGCAGCTGGACAATAAAGCCTGATCCAGCCCCCCCTCAGCATATGTCCGGCTCTGGCATTGGGGCGGGGCAACTTTGGGAGCAGCCCCAGCCCTGCTCCTGCTCCCGGCTGGGCACCCAGCTGCTGGGACACAGGTGTGTCCTGATGCCACCGTCTACTCCTTTGAGAAGGGGAGGACAGAGTGCATCAGGGAGTTTGGTGTGGCTTACATGCGGCAAGGAGAAGGTGCAGCCCCAAACTGGCTTTCACTTCTAGAACCTTTTGCTATTGCGGGAGCAGCTGCTGGAGCTTTTCAACCGAGCTGCAAGAGTGAAAAGTGTGATGGCATGTCTATCTGAGAAGGAAGGTTCGGTGCCGCAGCCTGTTGTGCACAATTTATATGCTGATAAGAGAAGGGGGTGCTTTTGGAACGTTTTCCTTCCTGACACTTCTGTCTCTGTGAGCTTTAGCTGCTTGGACTCAGGGATACCGAAGGTATGTGAAAGTGACTGGGATGCGAGAATCATGTTGCACAGGGAACAGGGAAGGTCAGCAAATGTTTCCTGTCCTGGCACATCTCTCAGTCTGAACTGCAGCTGCAGATGCTTCACTTCCGCCAAGGACTCTGCCACCTTGAGAGAAGGATGCGCTCTATGGAGTTGAGAAAGAAAGTGCGTCTCACTAGCTTCTTTCCTCTACTTCATAGACAGCAAAGGGGCTATGAAAGGCAGCACTGGCTTTTTGTTCTAGGACTTCTTCTTTACAAGCAGCTGCTGGATGTTTGGAAGGGGGTTTGGGATATGCAAAAATGAGAGGCTAAGATGGTAAGAAGGTAAGATGGAAGTCATCTGGCAAAAGCAGAGCTCACAAAAGGGCCAGCTGAGAAAGCTCTTGCTGCCTACAACTTCTACTGCACCCCTCAAAGCAGCAGCACACACGCTGCTCTCGGCACTTTCCTTCTCAGCTCTACGCACCATCCTAAGCCTTGCCTCTCCCACACTCAGGATCCAAAGACAACGGCACCAGGGACTGCTCACACACTAAAGGCACCAGGACAAAAGGCTCACCAGCTTGGCCTTTGCATTCCCGCTGACAGCTCCACAGCTTGAACCCAGAGAACTGCCTGCTGCCAACAGCCTTTCCAATCACTCTGAGCACCTCATGACAAGGAGTGTGGGGAATGAATCTCCAGCAGCCTCCTGCCCCAGGCTGTCCCCCGGGAGCAGCCCTGCTCCAGGCCGTGACTGCCACCTGCACAGCCAAAGGACCCAGAGCCGGTGTTACACACCACGGCTGTGCCTGGCACAGAGACACCAGTGGCCACACAAGTGGCCATGGCACTGTCCACACACAGTCCCTGCTGCTGCTCCCCCAGCCGCTGGCACCAACTCCCAGCCACCCACTCCTAAAGCTACGGGGCCCACTGGGACACTGCGGGGGCTCGTGGAAGCCAGCGGCCATTGTGACACAGCGGGGCTGCACAGAGCCCACGGTGCTTTGTGACCCGTGGCTCCCAGGAGAGCCTTTGTGATGCTGGGGAACTACAAGGAAGCCTGGCTCCTCTGTGACACCACCACAGAAGCTCAGGGGAGCCCTGGAGACCGTGCTGATGCTATGGAACCTGATGCAACCCTGCCTCCTCTGTGACACCACAGAACCTCTGGGAGCCCTGGAGACCGTGCTGATGCTATGGAACCTGATGCAACCCTGCCTCCACTGTGACACCACAGAAGCTCAGGGAGCCCTGGAGACTGTGGTGATGCTATGGAACCTGATGCAACCCTGCCTCCACTGTGACACCACAGAACCTCTGGGAGCCCTGGAGACCGTGCTGATGCTATGGAACCTGATGCAACCCTGCCTCCACTGTGACACCACAGAAGCTCGGGGAGCTCTGCAGACCGTGGGGATGCTGGCGAAGCTGACGGAACCCTGGGCACCACAGTGACGCTATGGAACCTGGTGGAACCGAGGGGCCACAGTGACACTGTGGGGCCTTTTGGAAGCAACAGGACCCTGGTGGGAAGCCACGGGATGATTAATCCTGCACGAACCTGCTCCAGGTGGGCTCCTCTCTCCCGGCTTCCACAGGTGCTGCTAGGATCCCACTCCGGCACTGGCTTGGCACGGGCTGACGGCTTCCTTTGGCAATGGCTCTGCTCCAGGATGGCATGCTGCAGAGAATGCAGGTAGATTTTGTGCTCACTCCTGGCATGCAGCTGGACAATAAAGCCTGATCCAGCCCCCCCTCAGCATATGTCCGGCTCTGGCATTGGGGCGGGGCAACTTTGGGAGCAGCCCCAGCCCTGCTCCTGCTCCCGGCTGGGCACCCAGCTGCTGGGACACAGGTGTGTCCTGATGCCACCGTCTACTCCTTTGAGAAGGGGAGGACAGAGTGCATCAGGGAGTTTGGTGTGGCTTACATGCGGCAAGGAGAAGGTGCAGCCCCAAACTGGCTTTCACTTCTAGAACCTTTTGCTATTGCGGGAGCAGCTGCTGGAGCTTTTCAACCGAGCTGCAAGAGTGAAAAGTGTGATGGCATGTCTATCTGAGAAGGAAGGTTCGGTGCCGCAGCCTGTTGTGCACAATTTATATGCTGATAAGAGAAGGGGGTGCTTTTGGAACGTTTCCCTTCCTGACACTTCTGTCTCTGTGAGCTTTAGCTGCTTGGACTCAGGGATACCGAAGGTATGTGAAAGTGACTGGGATGCGAGAATCATGTTGCACAGGGAACAGGGAAGGTCAGCAAATGTTTCCTGTCCTGGCACATCTCTCAGTCTGAACTGCAGCTGCAGATGCTTCACTTCCGCCAAGGACTCTGCCACCTTGAGAGAAGGATGCGCTCTATGGAGTTGAGAAAGAAAGTGCGTCTCACTAGCTTCTTTCCTCTACTTCATAGACAGCAAAGGGGCTATGAAAGGCAGCACTGGCTTTTTGTTCTAGGACTTCTTCTTTACAAGCAGCTGCTGGATGTTTGGAAGGGGGTTTGGGATATGCAAAAATGAGAGGCTAAGATGGTAAGAGGGTAAGATGGAAGTCATCTGGCAAAAGCAGAGCTCACAAAAGGGCCAGCTGAGAAAGCTCTTGCTGCCTACAACTTCAACTGCACCCCTCAAAGCAGCAGCACACACGCTGCTCTCGGCACTTTCCTTCTCAGCTCTACGCACCATCCTAAGCCTTGCCTCTCCCACACTCAGGATCCAAAGACAACGGCACCAGGGACTGCTCACACACTAAAGGCACCAGGACAAAAGGCTCACCAGCTTGGCCTTTGCATTCCCGCTGACAGCTCCACAGCTTGAACCCAGAGAACTGCCTGCTGCCAACAGCCTTTCCAATCACTCTGAGCACCTCATGACAAGGAGTGTGGGGAATGAATCTCCAGCAGCCTCCTGCCCCAGGCTGTCCCCCGGGAGCAGCCCTGCTCCAGGCCGTGACTGCCACCTGCACAGCCAAAGGACCCAGAGCCGGTGTTACACACCACGGCTGTGCCTGGCACAGAGACACCAGTGGCCACACAAGTGGCCATGGCACTGTCCACACACAGTCCCTGCTGCTGCTCCCCCAGCCGCTGGCACCAACTCCCAGCCACCCACTCCTAAAGCCACGGGGCCCACTGGGACACTGCGGGGGCTCGTGGAAGCCAGCGGCCATTGTGACACAGCAATGCTGCACAGAGCCCACGGTGCTTTGTGACCCGTGGCTCCCAGGAGAGCCTTTGTGATGCTGGGGAACTACAAGGAAGCCTGGCTCCTCTGTGACACCACCACAGAAGCTCAGGGGAGCCCTGGAGACCGTGCTGATGCTATTGAACCTGATGCAACCCTGCCTCCTCTGTGACACCACAGAAGCTCTTGGAGCCCTGGAGACCGTGCTGATGCTATGGAACCTGATGCAACCCTGCCTCCTCTGTGACACCACAGAACCTCTGGGAGCCCTGGAGACCGTGCTGATGCTATGGAACCTGATGCAACCCTGCCTCCTCTGTGACACCACAGAAGCTCAGGGAGCCCTGGAGACTGTGGTGATGCTATGGAACCTGATGCAACCCTGCCTCCACTGTGACACCACAGAACCTCTGGGAGCCCTGGAGACCGTGCTGATGCTATGGAACCTGATGCAACCCTGCCTCCACTGTGACACCACAGAAGCTCGGGGAGCTCTGCAGACCGTGGGGATGCTGGCGAAGCTGACGGAACCCTGGGCACCACAGTGACGCTATGGAACCTGGTGGAACCGAGGGGCCACAGTGACACTGTGGGGCCTTTTGGAAGCAACAGGACCCTGGTGGGAAGCCACGGGATGATTAATCCTGCACGAACCTGCTCCAGGTGGGCTCCTCTCTCCCGGCTTCCACAGGTGCTGCTAGGATCCCACTCCGGCACTGGCTTGGCACGGGCTGACGGCTTCCTTTGGCAATGGCTCTGCTCCAGGATGGCATGCTGCAGAGAATGCAGGTAGATTTTGTGCTCACTCCTGGCATGCAGCTGGACAATAAAGCCTGATCCAGCCCCCCCTCAGCATATGTCCGGCTCTGGCATTGGGGCGGGGCAACTTTGGGAGCAGCCCCAGCCCTGCTCCTGCTCCCGGCTGGGCACCCAGCTGCTGGGACACAGGTGTGTCCTGATGCCACCGTCTACTCCTTTGAGAAGGGGAGGACAGAGTGCATCAGGGAGTTTGGTGTGGCTTACATGCGGCAAGGAGAAGGTGCAGCCCCAAACTGGCTTTCACTTCTAGAACCTTTTGCTATTGCGGGAGCAGCTGCTGGAGCTTTTCAACCGAGCTGCAAGAGTGAAAAGTGTGATGGCATGTCTATCTGAGAAGGAAGGTTCGGTGCCGCAGCCTGTTGTGCACAATTTATATGCTGATAAGAGAAGGGGGTGCTTTTGGAACGTTTTCCTTCCTGACACTTCTGTCTCTGTGAGCTTTAGCTGCTTGGACTCAGGGGTACCGAAGGTATGTGAAAGTGACTGGGATGCGAGAATCATGTTGCACAGGGAACAGGGAAGGTCAGCAAATGTTTCCTGTCCTGGCACATCTCTCAGTCTGAACTGCAGCTGCAGATGCTTCACTTCCGCCAAGGACTCTGCCACCTTGAGAGAAGGATGCGCTCTATGGAGTTGAGAAAGAAAGTGCGTCTCACTAGCTTCTTTCCTCTACTTCATAGACAGCAAAGGGGCTATGAAAGGCAGCACTGGCTTTTTGTTCTAGGACTTCTTCTTTACAAGCAGCTGCTGGATGTTTGGAAGGGGGTTTGGGATATGCAAAAATGAGAGGCTAAGATGGTAAGAGGGTAAGATGGAAGTCATCTGGCAAAAGCAGAGCTCACAAAAGGGCCAGCTGAGAAAGCTCTTGCTGCCTACAACTTCAACTGCACCCCTCAAAGCAGCAGCACACACGCTGCTCTCGGCACTTTCCTTCTCAGCTCTACGCACCATCCTAAGCCTTGCCTCTCCCACACTCAGGATCCAAAGACAACGGCACCAGGGACTGCTCACACACTAAAGGCACCAGGACAAAAGGCTCACCAGCTTGGCCTTTGCATTCCCGCTGACAGCTCCACAGCTTGAACCCAGAGAACTGCCTGCTGCCAACAGCCTTTCCAATCACTCTGAGCACCTCATGACAAGGAGTGTGGGGAATGAATCTCCAGCAGCCTCCTGCCCCAGGCTGTCCCCCGGGAGCAGCCCTGCTCCAGGCTGTGACTGCCACCTGCACAGCCAAAGGACCCAGAGCCGGTGTTACACACCACGGCTGTGCCTGGCACAGAGACACCAGTGGCCACACAAGTGGCCATGGCACTGTCCACACACAGTCCCTGCTGCTGCTCCCCCAGCCGCTGGCACCAACTCCCAGCCACCCACTCCTAAAGCCACGGGGCCCACTGGGACACTGCGGGGGCTCGTGGAAGCCAGCGGCCATTGTGACACAGCGGGGCTGCACAGAGCCCACGGTGCTTTGTGACCCGTGGCTCCCAGGAGAGCCTTTGTGATGCTGGGGAACTACAAGGAAGCCTGGCTCCTCTGTGACACCACCACAGAAGCTCAGGGGAGCCCTGGAGACCGTGGTGATGCTATGGAACCTGATGCAACCCTGCCTCCACTGTGACACCACAGAAGCTCAGGGAGCCCTGGAGACTGTGGTGATGCTATGGAACCTGATGCAACCCTGCCTCCACTGTGACACCACAGAACCTCTGGGAGCCCTGGAGACCGTGCTGATGCTATGGAACCTGATGCAACCCTGCCTCCACTGTGACACCACAGAAGCTCGGGGAGCTCTGCAGACCGTGGGGATGCTGGCGAAGCTGACGGAACCCTGGGCACCACAGTGACGCTATGGAACCTGGTGGAACCGAGGGGCCACAGTGACACTGTGGGGCCTTTTGGAAGCAACAGGACCCTGGTGGGAAGCCACGGGATGATTAATCCTGCACGAACCTGCTCCAGGTGGGCTCCTCTCTCCCGGCTTCCACAGGTGCTGCTAGGATCCCACTCCGGCACTGGCTTGGCACGGGCTGACGGCTTCCTTTGGCAATGGCTCTGCTCCAGGATGGCATGCTGCAGAGAATGCAGGTAGATTTTGTGCTCACTCCTGGCATGCAGCTGGACAATAAAGCCTGATCCAGCCCCCCCTCAGCATATGTCCGGCTCTGGCATTGGGGCGGGGCAACTTTGGGAGCAGCCCCAGCCCTGCTCCTGCTCCCGGCTGGGCACCCAGCTGCTGGGACACAGGTGTGTCCTGATGCCACCGTCTACTCCTTTGAGAAGGGGAGGACAGAGTGCATCAGGGAGTTTGGTGTGGCTTACATGCGGCAAGGAGAAGGTGCAGCCCCAAACTGGCTTTCACTTCTAGAACCTTTTGCTATTGCGGGAGCAGCTGCTGGAGCTTTTCAACCGAGCTGCAAGAGTGAAAAGTGTGATGGCATGTCTATCTGAGAAGGAAGGTTCGGTGCCGCAGCCTGTTGTGCACAATTTATATGCTGATAAGAGAAGGGGGTGCTTTTGGAACGTTTTCCTTCCTGACACTTCTGTCTCTGTGAGCTTTAGCTGCTTGGACTCAGGGATACCGAAGGTATGTGAAAGTGACTGGGATGCGAGAATCATGTTGCACAGGGAACAGGGAAGGTCAGCAAATGTTTCCTGTCCTGGCACATCTCTCAGTCTGAACTGCAGCTGCAGATGCTTCACTTCCGCCAAGGACTCTGCCACCTTGAGAGAAGGATGCGCTCTATGGAGTTGAGAAAGAAAGTGCGTCTCACTAGCTTCTTTCCTCTACTTCATAGACAGCAAAGGGGCTATGAAAGGCAGCACTGGCTTTTTGTTCTAGGACTTCTTCTTTACAAGCAGCTGCTGGATGTTTGGAAGGGGGTTTGGGATATGCAAAAATGAGAGGCTAAGATGGTAAGAGGGTAAGATGGAAGTCATCTGGCAAAAGCAGAGCTCACAAAAGGGCCAGCTGAGAAAGCTCTTGCTGCCTACAACTTCAACTGCACCCCTCAAAGCAGCAGCACACACGCTGCTCTCGGCACTTTCCTTCTCAGCTCTACGCACCATCCTAAGCCTTGCCTCTCCCACACTCAGGATCCAAAGACAACGGCACCAGGGACTGCTCACACACTAAAGGCACCAGGACAAAAGGCTCAGCAGCTTGGCCTTTGCATTCCCGCTGACAGCTCCACAGCTTGAACCCAGAGAACTGCCTGCTGCCAACAGCCTTTCCAATCACTCTGAGCACCTCATGACAAGGAGTGTGGGGAATGAATCTCCAGCAGCCTCCTGCCCCAGGCTGTCCCCCGGGAGCAGCCCTGCTCCAGGCCGTGACTGCCACCTGCACAGCCAAAGGACCCAGAGCCGGTGTTACACACCACGGCTGTGCCTGGCACAGAGACACCAGTGGCCACACAAGTGGCCATGGCACTGTCCACACACAGTCCCTGCTGCTGCTCCCCCAGCCGCTGGCACCAACTCCCAGCCACCCACTCCTAAAGCCACGGGGCCCACTGGGACACTGCGGGGGCTCGTGGAAGCCAGCGGCCATTGTGACACAGCGGGGCTGCACAGAGCCCACGGTGCTTTGTGACCCGTGGCTCCCAGGAGAGCCTTTGTGATGCTGGGGAACTACAAGGAAGCCTGGCTCCTCTGTGACACCACCACAGAAGCTCAGGGGAGCCCTGGAGACCGTGCTGATGCTATTGAACCTGATGCAACCCTGCCTCCTCTGTGACACCACAGAAGCTCTTGGAGCCCTGGAGACCGTGGTGATGCTATGGAACCTGATGCAACCCTGCCTCCTCTGTGACACCACAGAACCTCTGGGAGCCCTGGAGACCGTGCTGATGCTATGGAACCTGATGCAACCCTGCCTCCACTGTGACACCACAGAAGCTCAGGGAGCCCTGGAGACTGTGGTGATGCTATGGAACCTGATGCAACCCTGCCTCCACTGTGACACCACAGAACCTCTGGGAGCCCTGGAGACCGTGCTGATGCTATGGAACCTGATGCAACCCTGCCTCCACTGTGACACCACAGAAGCTCGGGGAGCTCTGCAGACCGTGGGGATGCTGGCGAAGCTGACGGAACCCTGGGCACCACAGTGACGCTATGGAACCTGGTGGAACCGAGGGGCCACAGTGACACTGTGGGGCCTTTTGGAAGCAACAGGACCCTGGTGGGAAGCCACGGGATGATTAATCCTGCACGAACCTGCTCCAGGTGGGCTCCTCTCTCCCGGCTTCCACAGGTGCTGCTAGGATCCCACTCCGGCACTGGCTTGGCACGGGCTGACGGCTTCCTTTGGCAATGGCTCTGCTCCAGGATGGCATGCTGCAGAGAATGCAGGTAGATTTTGTGCTCACTCCTGGCATGCAGCTGGACAATAAAGCCTGATCCAGCCCCCCCTCAGCATATGTCCGGCTCTGGCATTGGGGCGGGGCAACTTTGGGAGCAGCCCCAGCCCTGCTCCTGCTCCCGGCTGGGCACCCAGCTGCTGGGACACAGGTGTGTCCTGATGCCACCGTCTACTCCTTTGAGAAGGGGAGGACAGAGTGCATCAGGGAGTTTGGTGTGGCTTACATGCGGCAAGGAGAAGGTGCAGCCCCAAACTGGCTTTCACTTCTAGAACCTTTTGCTATTGCGGGAGCAGCTGCTGGAGCTTTTCAACCGAGCTGCAAGAGTGAAAAGTGTGATGGCATGTCTATCTGAGAAGGAAGGTTCGGTGCCGCAGCCTGTTGTGCACAATTTATATGCTGATAAGAGAAGGGGGTGCTTTTGGAACGTTTTCCTTCCTGACACTTCTGTCTCTGTGAGCTTTAGCTGCTTGGACTCAGGGATACCGAAGGTATGTGAAAGTGACTGGGATGCGAGAATCATGTTGCACAGGGAACAGGGAAGGTCAGCAAATGTTTCCTGTCCTGGCACATCTCTCAGTCTGAACTGCAGCTGCAGATGCTTCACTTCCGCCAAGGACTCTGCCACCTTGAGAGAAGGATGCGCTCTATGGAGTTGAGAAAGAAAGTGCGTCTCACTAGCTTTTTTCCTCTACTTCATAGACAGCAAAGGGGCTATGAAAGGCAGCACTGGCTTTTTGTTCTAGGACTTCTTCTTTACAAGCAGCTGCTGGATGTTTGGAAGGGGGTTTGGGATATGCAAAAATGAGAGGCTAAGATGGTAAGAAGGTAAGATGGAAGTCATCTGGCAAAAGCAGAGCTCACAAAAGGGCCAGCTGAGAAAGCTCTTGCTGCCTACAACTTCTACTGCACCCCTCAAAGCAGCAGCACACACGCTGCTCTCGGCACTTTCCTTCTCAGCTCTACGCACCATCCTAAGCCTTGCCTCTCCCACACTCAGGATCCAAAGACAACGGCACCAGGGACTGCTCACACACTAAAGGCACCAGGACAAAAGGCTCACCAGCTTGGCCTTTGCATTCCCGCTGACAGCTCCACAGCTTGAACCCAGAGAACTGCCTGCTGCCAACAGCCTTTCCAATCACTCTGAGCACCTCATGACAAGGAGTGTGGGGAATGAATCTCCAGCAGCCTCCTGCCCCAGGCTGTCCCCCGGGAGCAGCCCTGCTCCAGGCCGTGACTGCCACCTGCACAGCCAAAGGACCCAGAGCCGGTGTTACACACCACGGCTGTGCCTGGCACAGAGACACCAGTGGCCACACAAGTGGCCATGGCACTGTCCACACACAGTCCCTGCTGCTGCTCCCCCAGCCGCTGGCACCAACTCCCAGCCACCCACTCCTAAAGCTACGGGGCCCACTGGGACACTGCGGGGGCTCGTGGAAGCCAGCGGCCATTGTGACACAGCGGGGCTGCACAGAGCCCACGGTGCTTTGTGACCCGTGGCTCCCAGGAGAGCCTTTGTGATGCTGGGGAACTACAAGGAAGCCTGGCTCCTCTGTGACACCACCACAGAAGCTCAGGGGAGCCCTGGAGACCGTGCTGATGCTATGGAACCTGATGCAACCCTGCCTCCTCTGTGACACCACAGAACCTCTGGGAGCCCTGGAGACCGTGCTGATGCTATGGAACCTGATGCAACCCTGCCTCCACTGTGACACCACAGAAGCTCAGGGAGCCCTGGAGACTGTGGTGATGCTATGGAACCTGATGCAACCCTGCCTCCACTGTGACACCACAGAACCTCTGGGAGCCCTGGAGACCGTGCTGATGCTATGGAACCTGATGCAACCCTGCCTCCACTGTGACACCACAGAAGCTCGGGGAGCTCTGCAGACCGTGGGGATGCTGGCGAAGCTGACGGAACCCTGGGCACCACAGTGACGCTATGGAACCTGGTGGAACCGAGGGGCCACAGTGACACTGTGGGGCCTTTTGGAAGCAACAGGACCCTGGTGGGAAGCCACGGGATGATTAATCCTGCACGAACCTGCTCCAGGTGGGCTCCTCTCTCCCGGCTTCCACAGGTGCTGCTAGGATCCCACTCCGGCACTGGCTTGGCACGGGCTGACGGCTTCCTTTGGCAATGGCTCTGCTCCAGGATGGCATGCTGCAGAGAATGCAGGTAGATTTTGTGCTCACTCCTGGCATGCAGCTGGACAATAAAGCCTGATCCAGCCCCCCCTCAGCATATGTCCGGCTCTGGCATTGGGGCGGGGCAACTTTGGGAGCAGCCCCAGCCCTGCTCCTGCTCCCGGCTGGGCACCCAGCTGCTGGGACACAGGTGTGTCCTGATGCCACCGTCTACTCCTTTGAGAAGGGGAGGACAGAGTGCATCAGGGAGTTTGGTGTGGCTTACATGCGGCAAGGAGAAGGTGCAGCCCCAAACTGGCTTTCACTTCTAGAACCTTTTGCTATTGCGGGAGCAGCTGCTGGAGCTTTTCAACCGAGCTGCAAGAGTGAAAAGTGTGATGGCATGTCTATCTGAGAAGGAAGGTTCGGTGCCGCAGCCTGTTGTGCACAATTTATATGCTGATAAGAGAAGGGGGTGCTTTTGGAACGTTTCCCTTCCTGACACTTCTGTCTCTGTGAGCTTTAGCTGCTTGGACTCAGGGATACCGAAGGTATGTGAAAGTGACTGGGATGCGAGAATCATGTTGCACAGGGAACAGGGAAGGTCAGCAAATGTTTCCTGTCCTGGCACATCTCTCAGTCTGAACTGCAGCTGCAGATGCTTCACTTCCGCCAAGGACTCTGCCACCTTGAGAGAAGGATGCGCTCTATGGAGTTGAGAAAGAAAGTGCGTCTCACTAGCTTCTTTCCTCTACTTCATAGACAGCAAAGGGGCTATGAAAGGCAGCACTGGCTTTTTGTTCTAGGACTTCTTCTTTACAAGCAGCTGCTGGATGTTTGGAAGGGGGTTTGGGATATGCAAAAATGAGAGGCTAAGATGGTAAGAGGGTAAGATGGAAGTCATCTGGCAAAAGCAGAGCTCACAAAAGGGCCAGCTGAGAAAGCTCTTGCTGCCTACAACTTCAACTGCACCCCTCAAAGCAGCAGCACACACGCTGCTCTCGGCACTTTCCTTCTCAGCTCTACGCACCATCCTAAGCCTTGCCTCTCCCACACTCAGGATCCAAAGACAACGGCACCAGGGACTGCTCACACACTAAAGGCACCAGGACAAAAGGCTCACCAGCTTGGCCTTTGCATTCCCGCTGACAGCTCCACAGCTTGAACCCAGAGAACTGCCTGCTGCCAACAGCCTTTCCAATCACTCTGAGCACCTCATGACAAGGAGTGTGGGGAATGAATCTCCAGCAGCCTCCTGCCCCAGGCTGTCCCCCGGGAGCAGCCCTGCTCCAGGCCGTGACTGCCACCTGCACAGCCAAAGGACCCAGAGCCGGTGTTACACACCACGGCTGTGCCTGGCACAGAGACACCAGTGGCCACACAAGTGGCCATGGCACTGTCCACACACAGTCCCTGCTGCTGCTCCCCCAGCCGCTGGCACCAACTCCCAGCCACCCACTCCTAAAGCCACGGGGCCCACTGGGACACTGCGGGGGCTCGTGGAAGCCAGCGGCCATTGTGACACAGCGGGGCTGCACAGAGCCCACGGTGCTTTGTGACCCGTGGCTCCCAGGAGAGCCTTTGTGATGCTGGGGAACTACAAGGAAGCCTGCCTCCTCTGTGACACCACCACAGAAGCTCAGGGGAGCCCTGGAGACCGTGCTGATGCTATTGAACCTGATGCAACCCTGCCTCCTCTGTGACACCACAGAAGCTCTTGGAGCCCTGGAGACCGTGGTGATGCTATGGAACCTGATGCAACCCTGCCTCCTCTGTGACACCACAGAACCTCTGGGAGCCCTGGAGACCGTGCTGATGCTATGGAACCTGATGCAACCCTGCCTCCACTGTGACACCACAGAAGCTCAGGGAGCCCTGGAGACTGTGGTGATGCTATGGAACCTGATGCAACCCTGCCTCCACTGTGACACCACAGAACCTCTGGGAGCCCTGGAGACCGTGCTGATGCTATGGAACCTGATGCAACCCTGCCTCCACTGTGACACCACAGAAGCTCGGGGAGCTCTGCAGACCGTGGGGATGCTGGCGAAGCTGACCGAACCCTGGGCACCACAGTGACGCTATGGAACCTGGTGGAACCGAGGGGCCACAGTGACACTGTGGGGCCTTTTGGAAGCAACAGGACCCTGGTGGGAAGCCACGGGATGATTAATCCTGCACGAACCTGCTCCAGGTGGGCTCCTCTCTCCCGGCTTCCACAGGTGCTGCTAGGATCCCACTCCGGCACTGGCTTGGCACGGGCTGACGGCTTCCTTTGGCAATGGCTCTGCTCCAGGATGGCATGCTGCAGAGAATGCAGGTAGATTTTGTGCTCACTCCTGGCATGCAGCTGGACAATAAAGCCTGATCCAGCCCCCCCTCAGCATATGTCCGGCTCTGGCATTGGGGCGGGGCAACTTTGGGAGCAGCCCCAGCCCTGCTCCTGCTCCCGGCTGGGCACCCAGCTGCTGGGACACAGGTGTGTCCTGATGCCACCGTCTACTCCTTTGAGAAGGGGAGGACAGAGTGCATCAGGGAGTTTGGTGTGGCTTACATGCGGCAAGGAGAAGGTGCAGCCCCAAACTGGCTTTCACTTCTAGAACCTTTTGCTATTGCGGGAGCAGCTGCTGGAGCTTTTCAACCGAGCTGCAAGAGTGAAAAGTGTGATGGCATGTCTATCTGAGAAGGAAGGTTCGGTGCCGCAGCCTGTTGTGCACAATTTATATGCTGATAAGAGAAGGGGGTGCTTTTGGAACGTTTTCCTTCCTGACACTTCTGTCTCTGTGAGCTTTAGCTGCTTGGACTCAGGGGTACCGAAGGTATGTGAAAGTGACTGGGATGCGAGAATCATGTTGCACAGGGAACAGGGAAGGTCACCAAATGTTTCCTGTCCTGGCACATCTCTCAGTCTGAACTGCAGCTGCAGATGCTTCACTTCCGCCAAGGACTCTGCCACCTTGAGAGAAGGATGCGCTCTATGGAGTTGAGAAAGAAAGTGCGTCTCACTAGCTTCTTTCCTCTACTTCATAGACAGCAAAGGGGCTATGAAAGGCAGCACTGGCTTTTTGTTCTAGGACTTCTTCTTTACAAGCAGCTGCTGGATGTTTGGAAGGGGGTTTGGGATATGCAAAAATGAGAGGCTAAGATGGTAAGAGGGTAAGATGGAAGTCATCTGGCAAAAGCAGAGCTCACAAAAGGGCCAGCTGAGAAAGCTCTTGCTGCCTACAACTTCAACTGCACCCCTCAAAGCAGCAGCACACACGCTGCTCTCGGCACTTTCCTTCTCAGCTCTACGCACCATCCTAAGCCTTGCCTCTCCCACACTCAGGATCCAAAGACAACGGCACCAGGGACTGCTCACACACTAAAGGCACCAGGACAAAAGGCTCACCAGCTTGGCCTTTGCATTCCCGCTGACAGCTCCACAGCTTGAACCCAGAGAACTGCCTGCTGCCAACAGCCTTTCCAATCACTCTGAGCACCTCATGACAAGGAGTGTGGGGAATGAATCTCCAGCAGCCTCCTGCCCCAGGCTGTCCCCCGGGAGCAGCCCTGCTCCAGGCTGTGACTGCCACCTGCACAGCCAAAGGACCCAGAGCCGGTGTTACACACCACGGCTGTGCCTGGCACAGAGACACCAGTGGCCACACAAGTGGCCATGGCACTGTCCACACACAGTCCCTGCTGCTGCTCCCCCAGCCGCTGGCACCAACTCCCAGCCACCCACTCCTAAAGCCACGGGGCCCACTGGGACACTGCGGGGGCTCGTGGAAGCCAGCGGCCATTGTGACACAGCGGGGCTGCACAGAGCCCACGGTGCTTTGTGACCCGTGGCTCCCAGGAGAGCCTTTGTGATGCTGGGGAACTACAAGGAAGCCTGGCTCCTCTGTGACACCACCACAGAAGCTCAGGGGAGCCCTGGAGACCGTGGTGATGCTATGGAACCTGATGCAACCCTGCCTCCACTGTGACACCACAGAAGCTCAGGGAGCCCTGGAGACTGTGGTGATGCTATGGAACCTGATGCAACCCTGCCTCCACTGTGACACCACAGAACCTCTGGGAGCCCTGGAGACCGTGCTGATGCTATGGAACCTGATGCAACCCTGCCTCCACTGTGACACCACAGAAGCTCGGGGAGCTCTGCAGACCGTGGGGATGCTGGCGAAGCTGACGGAACCCTGGGCACCACAGTGACGCTATGGAACCTGGTGGAACCGAGGGGCCACAGTGACACTGTGGGGCCTTTTGGAAGCAACAGGACCCTGGTGGGAAGCCACGGGATGATTAATCCTGCACGAACCTGCTCCAGGTGGGCTCCTCTCTCCCGGCTTCCACAGGTGCTGCTAGGATCCCACTCCGGCACTGGCTTGGCACGGGCTGACGGCTTCCTTTGGCAATGGCTCTGCTCCAGGATGGCATGCTGCAGAGAATGCAGGTAGATTTTGTGCTCACTCCTGGCATGCAGCTGGACAATAAAGCCTGATCCAGCCCCCCCTCAGCATATGTCCGGCTCTGGCATTGGGGCGGGGCAACTTTGGGAGCAGCCCCAGCCCTGCTCCTGCTCCCGGCTGGGCACCCAGCTGCTGGGACACAGGTGTGTCCTGATGCCACCGTCTACTCCTTTGAGAAGGGGAGGACAGAGTGCATCAGGGAGTTTGGTGTGGCTTACATGCGGCAAGGAGAAGGTGCAGCCCCAAACTGGCTTTCACTTCTAGAACCTTTTGCTATTGCGGGAGCAGCTGCTGGAGCTTTTCAACCGAGCTGCAAGAGTGAAAAGTGTGATGGCATGTCTATCTGAGAAGGAAGGTTCGGTGCCGCAGCCTGTTGTGCACAATTTATATGCTGATAAGAGAAGGGGGTGCTTTTGGAACGTTTTCCTTCCTGACACTTCTGTCTCTGTGAGCTTTAGCTGCTTGGACTCAGGGATACCGAAGGTATGTGAAAGTGACTGGGATGCGAGAATCATGTTGCACAGGGAACAGGGAAGGTCAGCAAATGTTTCCTGTCCTGGCACATCTCTCAGTCTGAACTGCAGCTGCAGATGCTTCACTTCCGCCAAGGACTCTGCCACCTTGAGAGAAGGATGCGCTCTATGGAGTTGAGAAAGAAAGTGCGTCTCACTAGCTTCTTTCCTCTACTTCATAGACAGCAAAGGGGCTATGAAAGGCAGCACTGGCTTTTTGTTCTAGGACTTCTTCTTTACAAGCAGCTGCTGGATGTTTGGAAGGGGGTTTGGGATATGCAAAAATGAGAGGCTAAGATGGTAAGAGGGTAAGATGGAAGTCATCTGGCAAAAGCAGAGCTCACAAAAGGGCCAGCTGAGAAAGCTCTTGCTGCCTACAACTTCAACTGCACCCCTCAAAGCAGCAGCACACACGCTGCTCTCGGCACTTTCCTTCTCAGCTCTACGCACCATCCTAAGCCTTGCCTCTCCCACACTCAGGATCCAAAGACAACGGCACCAGGGACTGCTCACACACTAAAGGCACCAGGACAAAAGGCTCACCAGCTTGGCCTTTGCATTCCCGCTGACAGCTCCACAGCTTGAACCCAGAGAACTGCCTGCTGCCAACAGCCTTTCCAATCACTCTGAGCACCTCATGACAAGGAGTGTGGGGAATGAATCTCCAGCAGCCTCCTGCCCCAGGCTGTCCCCCGGGAGCAGCCCTGCTCCAGGCCGTGACTGCCACCTGCACAGCCAAAGGACCCAGAGCCGGTGTTACACACCACGGCTGTGCCTGGCACAGAGACACCAGTGGCCACACAAGTGGCCATGGCACTGTCCACACACAGTCCCTGCTGCTGCTCCCCCAGCCGCTGGCACCAACTCCCAGCCACCCACTCCTAAAGCCACGGGGCCCACTGGGACACTGCGGGGGCTCGTGGAAGCCAGCGGCCATTGTGACACAGCGGGGCTGCACAGAGCCCACGGTGCTTTGTGACCCGTGGCTCCCAGGAGAGCCTTTGTGATGCTGGGGAACTACAAGGAAGCCTGGCTCCTCTGTGACACCACCACAGAAGCTCAGGGGAGCCCTGGAGACCGTGCTGATGCTATTGAACCTGATGCAACCCTGCCTCCTCTGTGACACCACAGAAGCTCTTGGAGCCCTGGAGACCGTGGTGATGCTATGGAACCTGATGCAACCCTGCCTCCTCTGTGACACCACAGAACCTCTGGGAGCCCTGGAGACCGTGCTGATGCTATGGAACCTGATGCAACCCTGCCTCCACTGTGACACCACAGAAGCTCAGGGAGCCCTGGAGACTGTGGTGATGCTATGGAACCTGATGCAACCCTGCCTCCACTGTGACACCACAGAACCTCTGGGAGCCCTGGAGACCGTGCTGATGCTATGGAACCTGATGCAACCCTGCCTCCACTGTGACACCACAGAAGCTCGGGGAGCTCTGCAGACCGTGGGGATGCTGGCGAAGCTGACGGAACCCTGGGCACCACAGTGACGCTATGGAACCTGGTGGAACCGAGGGGCCACAGTGACACTGTGGGGCCTTTTGGAAGCAACAGGACCCTGGTGGGAAGCCACGGGATGATTAATCCTGCACGAACCTGCTCCAGGTGGGCTCCTCTCTCCCGGCTTCCACAGGTGCTGCTAGGATCCCACTCCGGCACTGGCTTGGCACGGGCTCACGGCTTCCTTTGGCAATGGCTCTGCTCCAGGATGGCATGCTGCAGAGAATGCAGGTAGATTTTGTGCTCACTCCTGGCATGCAGCTGGACAATAAAGCCTGATCCAGCCCCCCCTCAGCATATGTCCGGCTCTGGCATTGGGGCGGGGCAACTTTGGGAGCAGCCCCAGCCCTGCTCCTGCTCCCGGCTGGGCACCCAGCTGCTGGGACACAGGTGTGTCCTGATGCCACCGTCTACTCCTTTGAGAAGGGGAGGACAGAGTGCATCAGGGAGTTTGGTGTGGCTTACATGCGGCAAGGAGAAGGTGCAGCCCCAAACTGGCTTTCACTTCTAGAACCTTTTGCTATTGCGGGAGCAGCTGCTGGAGCTTTTCAACCGAGCTGCAAGAGTGAAAAGTGTGATGGCATGTCTATCTGAGAAGGAAGGTTCGGTGCCGCAGCCTGTTGTGCACAATTTATATGCTGATAAGAGAAGGGGGTGCTTTTGGAACGTTTTCCTTCCTGACACTTCTGTCTCTGTGAGCTTTAGCTGCTTGGACTCAGGGATACCGAAGGTATGTGAAAGTGACTGGGATGCGAGAATCATGTTGCACAGGGAACAGGGAAGGTCAGCAAATGTTTCCTGTCCTGGCACATCTCTCAGTCTGAACTGCAGCTGCAGATGCTTCACTTCCGCCAAGGACTCTGCCACCTTGAGAGAAGGATGCGCTCTATGGAGTTGAGAAAGAAAGTGCGTCTCACTAGCTTCTTTCCTCTACTTCATAGACAGCAAAGGGGCTATGAAAGGCAGCACTGGCTTTTTGTTCTAGGACTTCTTCTTTACAAGCAGCTGCTGGATGTTTGGAAGGGGGTTTGGGATATGCAAAAATGAGAGGCTAAGATGGTAAGAAGGTAAGATGGAAGTCATCTGGCAAAAGCAGAGCTCACAAAAGGGCCAGCTGAGAAAGCTCTTGCTGCCTACAACTTCTACTGCACCCCTCAAAGCAGCAGCACACACGCTGCTCTCGGCACTTTCCTTCTCAGCTCTACGCACCATCCTAAGCCTTGCCTCTCCCACACTCAGGATCCAAAGACAACGGCACCAGGGACTGCTCACACACTAAAGGCACCAGGACAAAAGGCTCACCAGCTTGGCCTTTGCATTCCCGCTGACAGCTCCACAGCTTGAACCCAGAGAACTGCCTGCTGCCAACAGCCTTTCCAATCACTCTGAGCACCTCATGACAAGGAGTGTGGGGAATGAATCTCCAGCAGCCTCCTGCCCCAGGCTGTCCCCCGGGAGCAGCCCTGCTCCAGGCCGTGACTGCCACCTGCACAGCCAAAGGACCCAGAGCCGGTGTTACACACCACGGCTGTGCCTGGCACAGAGACACCAGTGGCCACACAAGTGGCCATGGCACTGTCCACACACAGTCCCTGCTGCTGCTCCCCCAGCCGCTGGCACCAACTCCCAGCCACCCACTCCTAAAGCTACGGGGCCCACTGGGACACTGCGGGGGCTCGTGGAAGCCAGCGGCCATTGTGACACAGCGGGGCTGCACAGAGCCCACGGTGCTTTGTGACCCGTGGCTCCCAGGAGAGCCTTTGTGATGCTGGGGAACTACAAGGAAGCCTGGCTCCTCTGTGACACCACCACAGAAGCTCAGGGGAGCCCTGGAGACCGTGCTGATGCTATGGAACCTGATGCAACCCTGCCTCCTCTGTGACACCACAGAACCTCTGGGAGCCCTGGAGACCGTGCTGATGCTATGGAACCTGATGCAACCCTGCCTCCACTGTGACACCACAGAAGCTCAGGGAGCCCTGGAGACTGTGGTGATGCTATGGAACCTGATGCAACCCTGCCTCCACTGTGACACCACAGAACCTCTGGGAGCCCTGGAGACCGTGCTGATGCTATGGAACCTGATGCAACCCTGCCTCCACTGTGACACCACAGAAGCTCGGGGAGCTCTGCAGACCGTGGGGATGCTGGCGAAGCTGACGGAACCCTGGGCACCACAGTGACGCTATGGAACCTGGTGGAACCGAGGGGCCACAGTGACACTGTGGGGCCTTTTGGAAGCAACAGGACCCTGGTGGGAAGCCACGGGATGATTAATCCTGCACGAACCTGCTCCAGGTGGGCTCCTCTCTCCCGGCTTCCACAGGTGCTGCTAGGATCCCACTCCGGCACTGGCTTGGCACGGGCTGACGGCTTCCTTTGGCAATGGCTCTGCTCCAGGATGGCATGCTGCAGAGAATGCAGGTAGATTTTGTGCTCACTCCTGGCATGCAGCTGGACAATAAAGCCTGATCCAGCCCCCCCTCAGCATATGTCCGGCTCTGGCATTGGGGCGGGGCAACTTTGGGAGCAGCCCCAGCCCTGCTCCTGCTCCCGGCTGGGCACCCAGCTGCTGGGACACAGGTGTGTCCTGATGCCACCGTCTACTCCTTTGAGAAGGGGAGGACAGAGTGCATCAGGGAGTTTGGTGTGGCTTACATGCGGCAAGGAGAAGGTGCAGCCCCAAACTGGCTTTCACTTCTAGAACCTTTTGCTATTGCGGGAGCAGCTGCTGGAGCTTTTCAACCGAGCTGCAAGAGTGAAAAGTGTGATGGCATGTCTATCTGAGAAGGAAGGTTCGGTGCCGCAGCCTGTTGTGCACAATTTATATGCTGATAAGAGAAGGGGGTGCTTTTGGAACGTTTTCCTTCCTGACACTTCTGTCTCTGTGAGCTTTAGCTGCTTGGACTCAGGGATACCGAAGGTATGTGAAAGTGACTGGGATGCGAGAATCATGTTGCACAGGGAACAGGGAAGGTCAGCAAATGTTTCCTGTCCTGGCACATCTCTCAGTCTGAACTGCAGCTGCAGATGCTTCACTTCCGCCAAGGACTCTGCCACCTTGAGAGAAGGATGCGCTCTATGGAGTTGAGAAAGAAAGTGCGTCTCACTAGCTTCTTTCCTCTACTTCATAGACAGCAAAGGGGCTATGAAAGGCAGCACTGGCTTTTTGTTCTAGGACTTCTTCTTTACAAGCAGCTGCTGGATGTTTGGAAGGGGGTTTGGGATATGCAAAAATGAGAGGCTAAGATGGTAAGAAGGTAAGATGGAAGTCATCTGGCAAAAGCAGAGCTCACAAAAGGGCCAGCTGAGAAAGCTCTTGCTGCCTACAACTTCTACTGCACCCCTCAAAGCAGCAGCACACACGCTGCTCTCGGCACTTTCCTTCTCAGCTCTACGCACCATCCTAAGCCTTGCCTCTCCCACACTCAGGATCCAAAGACAACGGCACCAGGGACTGCTCACACACTAAAGGCACCAGGACAAAAGGCTCACCAGCTTGGCCTTTGCATTCCCGCTGACAGCTCCACAGCTTGAACCCAGAGAACTGCCTGCTGCCAACAGCCTTTCCAATCACTCTGAGCACCTCATGACAAGGAGTGTGGGGAATGAATCTCCAGCAGCCTCCTGCCCCAGGCTGTCCCCCGGGAGCAGCCCTGCTCCAGGCCGTGACTGCCACCTGCACAGCCAAAGGACCCAGAGCCGGTGTTACACACCACGGCTGTGCCTGGCACAGAGACACCAGTGGCCACACAAGTGGCCATGGCACTGTCCACACACAGTCCCTGCTGCTGCTCCCCCAGCCGCTGGCACCAACTCCCAGCCACCCACTCCTAAAGCTACGGGGCCCACTGGGACACTGCGGGGGCTCGTGGAAGCCAGCGGCCATTGTGACACAGCGGGGCTGCACAGAGCCCACGGTGCTTTGTGACCCGTGGCTCCCAGGAGAGCCTTTGTGATGCTGGGGAACTACAAGGAAGCCTGGCTCCTCTGTGACACCACCACAGAAGCTCAGGGGAGCCCTGGAGACCGTGCTGATGCTATGGAACCTGATGCAACCCTGCCTCCTCTGTGACACCACAGAACCTCTGGGAGCCCTGGAGACCGTGCTGATGCTATGGAACCTGATGCAACCCTGCCTCCACTGTGACACCACAGAAGCTCAGGGAGCCCTGGAGACTGTGGTGATGCTATGGAACCTGATGCAACCCTGCCTCCACTGTGACACCACAGAACCTCTGGGAGCCCTGGAGACCGTGCTGATGCTATGGAACCTGATGCAACCCTGCCTCCACTGTGACACCACAGAAGCTCGGGGAGCTCTGCAGACCGTGGGGATGCTGGCGAAGCTGACGGAACCCTGGGCACCACAGTGACGCTATGGAACCTGGTGGAACCGAGGGGCCACAGTGACACTGTGGGGCCTTTTGGAAGCAACAGGACCCTGGTGGGAAGCCACGGGATGATTAATCCTGCACGAACCTGCTCCAGGTGGGCTCCTCTCTCCCGGCTTCCACAGGTGCTGCTAGGATCCCACTCCGGCACTGGCTTGGCACGGGCTGACGGCTTCCTTTGGCAATGGCTCTGCTCCAGGATGGCATGCTGCAGAGAATGCAGGTAGATTTTGTGCTCACTCCTGGCATGCAGCTGGACAATAAAGCCTGATCCAGCCCCCCCTCAGCATATGTCCGGCTCTGGCATTGGGGCGGGGCAACTTTGGGAGCAGCCCCAGCCCTGCTCCTGCTCCCGGCTGGGCACCCAGCTGCTGGGACACAGGTGTGTCCTGATGCCACCGTCTACTCCTTTGAGAAGGGGAGGACAGAGTGCATCAGGGAGTTTGGTGTGGCTTACATGCGGCAAGGAGAAGGTGCAGCCCCAAACTGGCTTTCACTTCTAGAACCTTTTGCTATTGCGGGAGCAGCTGCTGGAGCTTTTCAACCGAGCTGCAAGAGTGAAAAGTGTGATGGCATGTCTATCTGAGAAGGAAGGTTCGGTGCCGCAGCCTGTTGTGCACAATTTATATGCTGATAAGAGAAGGGGGTGCTTTTGGAACGTTTTCCTTCCTGACACTTCTGTCTCTGTGAGCTTTAGCTGCTTGGACTCAGGGGTACCGAAGGTATGTGAAAGTGACTGGGATGCGAGAATCATGTTGCACAGGGAACAGGGAAGGTCACCAAATGTTTCCTGTCCTGGCACATCTCTCAGTCTGAACTGCAGCTGCAGATGCTTCACTTCCGCCAAGGACTCTGCCACCTTGAGAGAAGGATGCGCTCTATGGAGTTGAGAAAGAAAGTGCGTCTCACTAGCTTCTTTCCTCTACTTCATAGACAGCAAAGGGGCTATGAAAGGCAGCACTGGCTTTTTGTTCTAGGACTTCTTCTTTACAAGCAGCTGCTGGATGTTTGGAAGGGGGTTTGGGATATGCAAAAATGAGAGGCTAAGATGGTAAGAGGGTAAGATGGAAGTCATCTGGCAAAAGCAGAGCTCACAAAAGGGCCAGCTGAGAAAGCTCTTGCTGCCTACAACTTCAACTGCACCCCTCAAAGCAGCAGCACACACGCTGCTCTCGGCACTTTCCTTCTCAGCTCTACGCACCATCCTAAGCCTTGCCTCTCCCACACTCAGGATCCAAAGACAACGGCACCAGGGACTGCTCACACACTAAAGGCACCAGGACAAAAGGCTCACCAGCTTGGCCTTTGCATTCCCGCTGACAGCTCCACAGCTTGAACCCAGAGAACTGCCTGCTGCCAACAGCCTTTCCAATCACTCTGAGCACCTCATGACAAGGAGTGTGGGGAATGAATCTCCAGCAGCCTCCTGCCCCAGGCTGTCCCCCGGGAGCAGCCCTGCTCCAGGCTGTGACTGCCACCTGCACAGCCAAAGGACCCAGAGCCGGTGTTACACACCACGGCTGTGCCTGGCACAGAGACACCAGTGGCCACACAAGTGGCCATGGCACTGTCCACACACAGTCCCTGCTGCTGCTCCCCCAGCCGCTGGCACCAACTCCCAGCCACCCACTCCTAAAGCCACGGGGCCCACTGGGACACTGCGGGGGCTCGTGGAAGCCAGCGGCCATTGTGACACAGCGGGGCTGCACAGAGCCCACGGTGCTTTGTGACCCGTGGCTCCCAGGAGAGCCTTTGTGATGCTGGGGAACTACAAGGAAGCCTGGCTCCTCTGTGACACCACCACAGAAGCTCAGGGGAGCCCTGGAGACCGTGGTGATGCTATGGAACCTGATGCAACCCTGCCTCCACTGTGACACCACAGAAGCTCAGGGAGCCCTGGAGACTGTGGTGATGCTATGGAACCTGATGCAACCCTGCCTCCACTGTGACACCACAGAACCTCTGGGAGCCCTGGAGACCGTGCTGATGCTATGGAACCTGATGCAACCCTGCCTCCACTGTGACACCACAGAAGCTCGGGGAGCTCTGCAGACCGTGGGGATGCTGGCGAAGCTGACGGAACCCTGGGCACCACAGTGACGCTATGGAACCTGGTGGAACCGAGGGGCCACAGTGACACTGTGGGGCCTTTTGGAAGCAACAGGACCCTGGTGGGAAGCCACGGGATGATTAATCCTGCACGAACCTGCTCCAGGTGGGCTCCTCTCTCCCGGCTTCCACAGGTGCTGCTAGGATCCCACTCCGGCACTGGCTTGGCACGGGCTGACGGCTTCCTTTGGCAATGGCTCTGCTCCAGGATGGCATGCTGCAGAGAATGCAGGTAGATTTTGTGCTCACTCCTGGCATGCAGCTGGACAATAAAGCCTGATCCAGCCCCCCCTCAGCATATGTCCGGCTCTGGCATTGGGGCGGGGCAACTTTGGGAGCAGCCCCAGCCCTGCTCCTGCTCCCGGCTGGGCACCCAGCTGCTGGGACACAGGTGTGTCCTGATGCCACCGTCTACTCCTTTGAGAAGGGGAGGACAGAGTGCATCAGGGAGTTTGGTGTGGCTTACATGCGGCAAGGAGAAGGTGCAGCCCCAAACTGGCTTTCACTTCTAGAACCTTTTGCTATTGCGGGAGCAGCTGCTGGAGCTTTTCAACCGAGCTGCAAGAGTGAAAAGTGTGATGGCATGTCTATCTGAGAAGGAAGGTTCGGTGCCGCAGCCTGTTGTGCACAATTTATATGCTGATAAGAGAAGGGGGTGCTTTTGCAACGTTTTCCTTCCTGACACTTCTGTCTCTGTGAGCTTTAGCTGCTTGGACTCAGGGATACCGAAGGTATGTGAAAGTGACTGGGATGCGAGAATCATGTTGCACAGGGAACAGGGAAGGTCAGCAAATGTTTCCTGTCCTGGCACATCTCTCAGTCTGAACTGCAGCTGCAGATGCTTCACTTCCGCCAAGGACTCTGCCACCTTGAGAGAAGGATGCGCTCTATGGAGTTGAGAAAGAAAGTGCGTCTCACTAGCTTCTTTCCTCTACTTCATAGACAGCAAAGGGGCTATGAAAGGCAGCACTGGCTTTTTGTTCTAGGACTTCTTCTTTACAAGCAGCTGCTGGATGTTTGGAAGGGGGTTTGGGATATGCAAAAATGAGAGGCTAAGATGGTAAGAGGGTAAGATGGAAGTCATCTGGCAAAAGCAGAGCTCACAAAAGGGCCAGCTGAGAAAGCTCTTGCTGCCTACAACTTCAACTGCACCCCTCAAAGCAGCAGCACACACGCTGCTCTCGGCACTTTCCTTCTCAGCTCTACGCACCATCCTAAGCCTTGCCTCTCCCACACTCAGGATCCAAAGACAACGGCACCAGGGACTGCTCACACACTAAAGGCACCAGGACAAAAGGCTCAGCAGCTTGGCCTTTGCATTCCCGCTGACAGCTCCACAGCTTGAACCCAGAGAACTGCCTGCTGCCAACAGCCTTTCCAATCACTCTGAGCACCTCATGACAAGGAGTGTGGGGAATGAATCTCCAGCAGCCTCCTGCCCCAGGCTGTCCCCCGGGAGCAGCCCTGCTCCAGGCCGTGACTGCCACCTGCACAGCCAAAGGACCCAGAGCCGGTGTTACACACCACGGCTGTGCCTGGCACAGAGACACCAGTGGCCACACAAGTGGCCATGGCATTGTCCACACACAGTCCCTGCTGCTGCTCCCCCAGCCGCTGGCACCAACTCCCAGCCACCCACTCCTAAAGCCACGGGGCCCACTGGGACACTGCGGGGGCTCGTGGAAGCCAGCGGCCATTGTGACACAGCGGGGCTGCACAGAGCCCACGGTGCTTTGTGACCCGTGGCTCCCAGGAGAGCCTTTGTGATGCTGGGGAACTACAAGGAAGCCTGGCTCCTCTGTGACACCACCACAGAAGCTCAGGGGAGCCCTGGAGACCGTGCTGATGCTATTGAACCTGATGCAACCCTGCCTCCTCTGTGACACCACAGAAGCTCTTGGAGCCCTGGAGACCGTGGTGATGCTATGGAACCTGATGCAACCCTGCCTCCTCTGTGACACCACAGAACCTCTGGGAGCCCTGGAGACCGTGCTGATGCTATGGAACCTGATGCAACCCTGCCTCCACTGTGACACCACAGAAGCTCAGGGAGCCCTGGAGACTGTGGTGATGCTATGGAACCTGATGCAACCCTGCCTCCACTGTGACACCACAGAAGCTCAGGGAGCCCTGGAGACCGTGCTGATGCTATGGAACCTGATGCAACCCTGCCTCCACTGTGACACCACAGAAGCTCGGGGAGCTCTGCAGACCGTGGGGATGCTGGCGAAGCTGACGGAACCCTGGGCACCACAGTGACGCTATGGAACCTGGTGGAACCGAGGGGCCACAGTGACACTGTGGGGCCTTTTGGAAGCAACAGGACCCTGGTGGGAAGCCACGGGATGATTAATCCTGCACGAACCTGCTCCAGGTGGGCTCCTCTCTCCCGGCTTCCACAGGTGCTGCTAGGATCCCACTCCGGCACTGGCTTGGCACGGGCTGACGGCTTCCTTTGGCAATGGCTCTGCTCCAGGATGGCATGCTGCAGAGAATGCAGGTAGATTTTGTGCTCACTCCTGGCATGCAGCTGGACAATAAAGCCTGATCCAGCCCCCCCTCAGCATATGTCCGGCTCTGGCATTGGGGCGGGGCAACTTTGGGAGCAGCCCCAGCCCTGCTCCTGCTCCCGGCTTGGGCACCCAGCTGCTGGGACACAGGTGTGTCCTGATGCCACCGTCTACTCCTTTGAGAAGGGGAGGACAGAGTGCATCAGGGAGTTTGGTGTGGCTTACATGCGGCAAGGAGAAGGTGCAGCCCCAAACTGGCTTTCACTTCTAGAACCTTTTGCTATTGCGGGAGCAGCTGCTGGAGCTTTTCAACCGAGCTGCAAGAGTGAAAAGTGTGATGGCATGTCTATCTGAGAAGGAAGGTTCGGTGCCGCAGCCTGTTGTGCACAATTTATATGCTGATAAGAGAAGGGGGTGCTTTTGGAACGTTTTCCTTCCTGACACTTCTGTCTCTGTGAGCTTTAGCTGCTTGGACTCAGGGATACCGAAGGTATGTGAAAGTGACTGGGATGCGAGAATCATGTTGCACAGGGAACAGGGAAGGTCAGCAAATGTTTCCTGTCCTGGCACATCTCTCAGTCTGAACTGCAGCTGCAGATGCTTCACTTCCGCCAAGGACTCTGCCACCTTGAGAGAAGGATGCGCTCTATGGAGTTGAGAAAGAAAGTGCGTCTCACTAGCTTCTTTCCTCTACTTCATAGACAGCAAAGGGGCTATGAAAGGCAGCACTGGCTTTTTGTTCTAGGACTTCTTCTTTACAAGCAGCTGCTGGATGTTTGGAAGGGGGTTTGGGATATGCAAAAATGAGAGGCTAAGATGGTAAGAAGGTAAGATGGAAGTCATCTGGCAAAAGCAGAGCTCACAAAAGGGCCAGCTGAGAAAGCTCTTGCTGCCTACAACTTCAACTGCACCCCTCAAAGCAGCAGCACACACGCTGCTCTCGGCACTTTCCTTCTCAGCTCTACGCACCATCCTAAGCCTTGCCTCTCCCACACTCAGGATCCAAAGACAACGGCACCAGGGACTGCTCACACACTAAAGGCACCAGGACAAAAGGCTCACCAGCTTGGCCTTTGCATTCCCGCTGACAGCTCCACAGCTTGAACCCAGAGAACTGCCTGCTGCCAACAGCCTTTCCAATCACTCTGAGCACCTCATGACAAGGAGTGTGGGGAATGAATCTCCAGCAGCCTCCTGCCCCAGGCTGTCCCCCGGGAGCAGCCCTGCTCCAGGCCGTGACTGCCACCTGCACAGCCAAAGGACCCAGAGCCGGTGTTACACACCACGGCTGTGCCTGGCACAGAGACACCAGTGGCCACACAAGTGGCCATGGCACTGTCCACACACAGTCCCTGCTGCTGCTCCCCCAGCCGCTGGCACCAACTCCCAGCCACCCACTCCTAAAGCTACGGGGCCCACTGGGACACTGCGGGGGCTCGTGGAAGCCAGCGGCCATTGTGACACAGCGGGGCTGCACAGAGCCCACGGTGCTTTGTGACCCGTGGCTCCCAGGAGAGCCTTTGTGATGCTGGGGAACTACAAGGAAGCCTGGCTCCTCTGTGACACCACCACAGAAGCTCAGGGGAGCCCTGGAGACCGTGCTGATGCTATGGAACCTGATGCAACCCTGCCTCCTCTGTGACACCACAGAACCTCTGGGAGCCCTGGAGACCGTGCTGATGCTATGGAACCTGATGCAACCCTGCCTCCACTGTGACACCACAGAAGCTCAGGGAGCCCTGGAGACTGTGGTGATGCTATGGAACCTGATGCAACCCTGCCTCCACTGTGACACCACAGAACCTCTGGGAGCCCTGGAGACCGTGCTGATGCTATGGAACCTGATGCAACCCTGCCTCCACTGTGACACCACAGAAGCTCGGGGAGCTCTGCAGACCGTGGGGATGCTGGCGAAGCTGACGGAACCCTGGGCACCACAGTGACGCTATGGAACCTGGTGGAACCGAGGGGCCACAGTGACACTGTGGGGCCTTTTGGAAGCAACAGGACCCTGGTGGGAAGCCACGGGATGATTAATCCTGCACGAACCTGCTCCAGGTGGGCTCCTCTCTCCCGGCTTCCACAGGTGCTGCTAGGATCCCACTCCGGCACTGGCTTGGCACGGGCTGACGGCTTCCTTTGGCAATGGCTCTGCTCCAGGATGGCATGCTGCAGAGAATGCAGGTAGATTTTGTGCTCACTCCTGGCATGCAGCTGGACAATAAAGCCTGATCCAGCCCCCCCTCAGCATATGTCCGGCTCTGGCATTGGGGCGGGGCAACTTTGGGAGCAGCCCCAGCCCTGCTCCTGCTCCCGGCTGGGCACCCAGCTGCTGGGACACAGGTGTGTCCTGATGCCACCGTCTACTCCTTTGAGAAGGGGAGGACAGAGTGCATCAGGGAGTTTGGTGTGGCTTACATGCGGCAAGGAGAAGGTGCAGCCCCAAACTGGCTTTCACTTCTAGAACCTTTTGCTATTGCGGGAGCAGCTGCTGGAGCTTTTCAACCGAGCTGCAAGAGTGAAAAGTGTGATGGCATGTCTATCTGAGAAGGAAGGTTCGGTGCCGCAGCCTGTTGTGCACAATTTATATGCTGATAAGAGAAGGGGGTGCTTTTGGAACGTTTCCCTTCCTGACACTTCTGTCTCTGTGAGCTTTAGCTGCTTGGACTCAGGGATACCGAAGGTATGTGAAAGTGACTGGGATGCGAGAATCATGTTGCACAGGGAACAGGGAAGGTCAGCAAATGTTTCCTGTCCTGGCACATCTCTCAGTCTGAACTGCAGCTGCAGATGCTTCACTTCCGCCAAGGACTCTGCCACCTTGAGAGAAGGATGCGCTCTATGGAGTTGAGAAAGAAAGTGCGTCTCACTAGCTTCTTTCCTCTACTTCATAGACAGCAAAGGGGCTATGAAAGGCAGCACTGGCTTTTTGTTCTAGGACTTCTTCTTTACAAGCAGCTGCTGGATGTTTGGAAGGGGGTTTGGGATATGCAAAAATGAGAGGCTAAGATGGTAAGAGGGTAAGATGGAAGTCATCTGGCAAAAGCAGAGCTCACAAAAGGGCCAGCTGAGAAAGCTCTTGCTGCCTACAACTTCAACTGCACCCCTCAAAGCAGCAGCACACACGCTGCTCTCGGCACTTTCCTTCTCAGCTCTACGCACCATCCTAAGCCTTGCCTCTCCCACACTCAGGATCCAAAGACAACGGCACCAGGGACTGCTCACACACTAAAGGCACCAGGACAAAAGGCTCACCAGCTTGGCCTTTGCATTCCCGCTGACAGCTCCACAGCTTGAACCCAGAGAACTGCCTGCTGCCAACAGCCTTTCCAATCACTCTGAGCACCTCATGACAAGGAGTGTGGGGAATGAATCTCCAGCAGCCTCCTGCCCCAGGCTGTCCCCCGGGAGCAGCCCTGCTCCAGGCCGTGACTGCCACCTGCACAGCCAAAGGACCCAGAGCCGGTGTTACACACCACGGCTGTGCCTGGCACAGAGACACCAGTGGCCACACAAGTGGCCATGGCACTGTCCACACACAGTCCCTGCTGCTGCTCCCCCAGCCGCTGGCACCAACTCCCAGCCACCCACTCCTAAAGCCACGGGGCCCACTGGGACACTGCGGGGGCTCGTGGAAGCCAGCGGCCATTGTGACACAGCGGGGCTGCACAGAGCCCACGGTGCTTTGTGACCCGTGGCTCCCAGGAGAGCCTTTGTGATGCTGGGGAACTACTGGCTCCTCTGTGACACCACCACAGAAGCTCAGGGGAGCCCTGGAGACCGTGCTGATGCTATTGAACCTGATGCAACCCTGCCTCCTCTGTGACACCACAGAAGCTCTTGGAGCCCTGGAGACCGTGGTGATGCTATGGAACCTGATGCAACCCTGCCTCCTCTGTGACACCACAGAACCTCTGGGAGCCCTGGAGACCGTGCTGATGCTATGGAACCTGATGCAACCCTGCCTCCACTGTGACACCACAGAAGCTCAGGGAGCCCTGGAGACTGTGGTGATGCTATGGAACCTGATGCAACCCTGCCTCCACTGTGACACCACAGAACCTCTGGGAGCCCTGGAGACCGTGCTGATGCTATGGAACCTGATGCAACCCTGCCTCCACTGTGACACCACAGAAGCTCGGGGAGCTCTGCAGACCGTGGGGATGCTGGCGAAGCTGACGGAACCCTGGGCACCACAGTGACGCTATGGAACCTGGTGGAACCGAGGGGCCACAGTGACACTGTGGGGCCTTTTGGAAGCAACAGGACCCTGGTGGGAAGCCACGGGATGATTAATCCTGCACGAACCTGCTCCAGGTGGGCTCCTCTCTCCCGGCTTCCACAGGTGCTGCTAGGATCCCACTCCGGCACTGGCTTGGCACGGGCTGACGGCTTCCTTTGGCAATGGCTCTGCTCCAGGATGGCATGCTGCAGAGAATGCAGGTAGATTTTGTGCTCACTCCTGGCATGCAGCTGGACAATAAAGCCTGATCCAGCCCCCCCTCAGCATATGTCCGGCTCTGGCATTGGGGCGGGGCAACTTTGGGAGCAGCCCCAGCCCTGCTCCTGCTCCCGGCTGGGCACCCAGCTGCTGGGACACAGGTGTGTCCTGATGCCACCGTCTACTCCTTTGAGAAGGGGAGGACAGAGTGCATCAGGGAGTTTGGTGTGGCTTACATGCGG
This sequence comes from Aphelocoma coerulescens, assembly GCF_041296385.1. Taxonomy (NCBI): domain Eukaryota; kingdom Metazoa; phylum Chordata; class Aves; order Passeriformes; family Corvidae; genus Aphelocoma; species Aphelocoma coerulescens. The sequence continues at coordinate 118,508 of NW_027183580.1, forward strand.
CAAGGAGAAGGTGCAGCCCCAAACTGGCTTTCACTTCTAGAACCTTTTGCTATTGCGGGAGCAGCTGCTGGAGCTTTTCAACCGAGCTGCAAGAGTGAAAAGTGTGATGGCATGTCTATCTGAGAAGGAAGGTTCGGTGCCGCAGCCTGTTGTGCACAATTTATATGCTGATAAGAGAAGGGGGTGCTTTTGGAACGTTTTCCTTCCTGACACTTCTGTCTCTGTGAGCTTTAGCTGCTTGGACTCAGGGATACCGAAGGTATGTGAAAGTGACTGGGATGCGAGAATCATGTTGCACAGGGAACAGGGAAGGTCAGCAAATGTTTCCTGTCCTGGCACATCTCTCAGTCTGAACTGCAGCTGCAGATGCTTCACTTCCGCCAAGGACTCTGCCACCTTGAGAGAAGGATGCGCTCTATGGAGTTGAGAAAGAAAGTGCGTCTCACTAGCTTCTTTCCTCTACTTCATAGACAGCAAAGGGGCTATGAAAGGCAGCACTGGCTTTTTGTTCTAGGACTTCTTCTTTACAAGCAGCTGCTGGATGTTTGGAAGGGGGTTTGGGATATGCAAAAATGAGAGGCTAAGATGGTAAGAAGGTAAGATGGAAGTCATCTGGCAAAAGCAGAGCTCACAAAAGGGCCAGCTGAGAAAGCTCTTGCTGCCTACAACTTCAACTGCACCCCTCAAAGCAGCAGCACACACGCTGCTCTCGGCACTTTCCTTCTCAGCTCTACGCACCATCCTAAGCCTTGCCTCTCCCACACTCAGGATCCAAAGACAACGGCACCAGGGACTGCTCACACACTAAAGGCACCAGGACAAAAGGCTCACCAGCTTGGCCTTTGCATTCCCGCTGACAGCTCCACAGCTTGAACCCAGAGAACTGCCTGCTGCCAACAGCCTTTCCAATCACTCTGAGCACCTCATGACAAGGAGTGTGGGGAATGAATCTCCAGCAGCCTCCTGCCCCAGGCTGTCCCCCGGGAGCAGCCCTGCTCCAGGCCGTGACTGCCACCTGCACAGCCAAAGGACCCAGAGCCGGTGTTACACACCACGGCTGTGCCTGGCACAGAGACACCAGTGGCCACACAAGTGGCCATGGCACTGTCCACACACAGTCCCTGCTGCTGCTCCCCCAGCCGCTGGCACCAACTCCCAGCCACCCACTCCTAAAGCTACGGGGCCCACTGGGACACTGCGGGGGCTCGTGGAAGCCAGCGGCCATTGTGACACAGCGGGGCTGCACAGAGCCCACGGTGCTTTGTGACCCGTGGCTCCCAGGAGAGCCTTTGTGATGCTGGGGAACTACAAGGAAGCCTGGCTCCTCTGTGACACCACCACAGAAGCTCAGGGGAGCCCTGGAGACCGTGCTGATGCTATGGAACCTGATGCAACCCTGCCTCCTCTGTGACACCACAGAACCTCTGGGAGCCCTGGAGACCGTGCTGATGCTATGGAACCTGATGCAACCCTGCCTCCACTGTGACACCACAGAAGCTCAGGGAGCCCTGGAGACTGTGGTGATGCTATGGAACCTGATGCAACCCTGCCTCCACTGTGACACCACAGAACCTCTGGGAGCCCTGGAGACCGTGCTGATGCTATGGAACCTGATGCAACCCTGCCTCCACTGTGACACCACAGAAGCTCGGGGAGCTCTGCAGACCGTGGGGATGCTGGCGAAGCTGACGGAACCCTGGGCACCACAGTGACGCTATGGAACCTGGTGGAACCGAGGGGCCACAGTGACACTGTGGGGCCTTTTGGAAGCAACAGGACCCTGGTGGGAAGCCACGGGATGATTAATCCTGCACGAACCTGCTCCAGGTGGGCTCCTCTCTCCCGGCTTCCACAGGTGCTGCTAGGATCCCACTCCGGCACTGGCTTGGCACGGGCTGACGGCTTCCTTTGGCAATGGCTCTGCTCCAGGATGGCATGCTGCAGAGAATGCAGGTAGATTTTGTGCTCACTCCTGGCATGCAGCTGGACAATAAAGCCTGATCCAGCCCCCCCTCAGCATATGTCCGGCTCTGGCATTGGGGCGGGGCAACTTTGGGAGCAGCCCCAGCCCTGCTCCTGCTCCCGGCTGGGCACCCAGCTGCTGGGACACAGGTGTGTCCTGATGCCACCGTCTACTCCTTTGAGAAGGGGAGGACAGAGTGCATCAGGGAGTTTGGTGTGGCTTACATGCGGCAAGGAGAAGGTGCAGCCCCAAACTGGCTTTCACTTCTAGAACCTTTTGCTATTGCGGGAGCAGCTGCTGGAGCTTTTCAACCGAGCTGCAAGAGTGAAAAGTGTGATGGCATGTCTATCTGAGAAGGAAGGTTCGGTGCCGCAGCCTGTTGTGCACAATTTATATGCTGATAAGAGAAGGGGGTGCTTTTGGAACGTTTTCCTTCCTGACACTTCTGTCTCTGTGAGCTTTAGCTGCTTGGACTCAGGGGTACCGAAGGTATGTGAAAGTGACTGGGATGCGAGAATCATGTTGCACAGGGAACAGGGAAGGTCAGCAAATGTTTCCTGTCCTGGCACATCTCTCAGTCTGAACTGCAGCTGCAGATGCTTCACTTCCGCCAAGGACTCTGCCACCTTGAGAGAAGGATGCGCTCTATGGAGTTGAGAAAGAAAGTGCGTCTCACTAGCTTCTTTCCTCTACTTCATAGACAGCAAAGGGGCTATGAAAGGCAGCACTGGCTTTTTGTTCTAGGACTTCTTCTTTACAAGCAGCTGCTGGATGTTTGGAAGGGGGTTTGGGATATGCAAAAATGAGAGGCTAAGATGGTAAGAGGGTAAGATGGAAGTCATCTGGCAAAAGCAGAGCTCACAAAAGGGCCAGCTGAGAAAGCTCTTGCTGCCTACAACTTCAACTGCACCCCTCAAAGCAGCAGCACACACGCTGCTCTCGGCACTTTCCTTCTCAGCTCTACGCACCATCCTAAGCCTTGCCTCTCCCACACTCAGGATCCAAAGACAACGGCACCAGGGACTGCTCACACACTAAAGGCACCAGGACAAAAGGCTCACCAGCTTGGCCTTTGCATTCCCGCTGACAGCTCCACAGCTTGAACCCAGAGAACTGCCTGCTGCCAACAGCCTTTCCAATCACTCTGAGCACCTCATGACAAGGAGTGTGGGGAATGAATCTCCAGCAGCCTCCTGCCCCAGGCTGTCCCCCGGGAGCAGCCCTGCTCCAGGCTGTGACTGCCACCTGCACAGCCAAAGGACCCAGAGCCGGTGTTACATACCACGGCTGTGCCTGGCACAGAGACACCAGTGGCCACACAAGTGGCCATGGCACTGTCCACACACAGTCCCTGCTGCTGCTCCCCCAGCCGCTGGCACCAACTCCCAGCCACCCACTCCTAAAGCCACGGGGCCCACTGGGACACTGCGGGGGCTTGTGGAAGCCAGCGGCCATTGTGACACAGCGGGGCTGCACAGAGCCCACGGTGCTTTGTGACCCGTGGCTCCCAGGAGAGCCTTTGTGATGCTGGGGAACTACAAGGAAGCCTGGCTCCTCTGTGACACCACCACAGAAGCTCAGGGGAGCCCTGGAGACCGTGGTGATGCTATGGAACCTGATGCAACCCTGCCTCCACTGTGACACCACAGAAGCTCAGGGAGCCCTGGAGACTGTGGTGATGCTATGGAACCTGATGCAACCCTGCCTCCACTGTGACACCACAGAACCTCTGGGAGCCCTGGAGACCGTGCTGATGCTATGGAACCTGATGCAACCCTGCCTCCACTGTGACACCACAGAAGCTCGGGGAGCTCTGCAGACCGTGGGGATGCTGGCGAAGCTGACGGAACCCTGGGCACCACAGTGACGCTATGGAACCTGGTGGAACCGAGGGGCCACAGTGACACTGTGGGGCCTTTTGGAAGCAACAGGACCCTGGTGGGAAGCCACGGGATGATTAATCCTGCACGAACCTGCTCCAGGTGGGCTCCTCTCTCCCGGCTTCCACAGGTGCTGCTAGGATCCCACTCCGGCACTGGCTTGGCACGGGCTGACGGCTTCCTTTGGCAATGGCTCTGCTCCAGGATGGCATGCTGCAGAGAATGCAGGTAGATTTTGTGCTCACTCCTGGCATGCAGCTGGACAATAAAGCCTGATCCAGCCCCCCCTCAGCATATGTCCGGCTCTGGCATTGGGGCGGGGCAACTTTGGGAGCAGCCCCAGCCCTGCTCCTGCTCCCAGCTGGGCACCCAGCTGCTGGGACACAGGTGTGTCCTGATGCCACCGTCTACTCCTTTGAGAAGGGGAGGACAGAGTGCATCAGGGAGTTTGGTGTGGCTTACATGCGGCAAGGAGAAGGTGCAGCCCCAAACTGGCTTTCACTTCTAGAACCTTTTGCTATTGCGGGAGCAGCTGCTGGAGCTTTTCAACCGAGCTGCAAGAGTGAAAAGTGTGATGGCATGTCTATCTGAGAAGGAAGGTTCGGTGCCGCAGCCTGTTGTGCACAATTTATATGCTGATAAGAGAAGGGGGTGCTTTTGGAACGTTTTCCTTCCTGACACTTCTGTCTCTGTGAGCTTTAGCTGCTTGGACTCAGGGATACCGAAGGTATGTGAAAGTGACTGGGATGCGAGAATCATGTTGCACAGGGAACAGGGAAGGTCAGCAAATGTTTCCTGTCCTGGAACATCTCTCAGTCTGAACTGCAGCTGCAGATGCTTCACTTCCGCCAAGGACTCTGCCACCTTGAGAGAAGGATGCGCTCTATGGAGTTGAGAAAGAAAGTGAGTCTCACTAGCTTCTTTCCTCTACTTCATAGACAGCAAAGGGGCTATGAAAGGCAGCACTGGCTTTTTGTTCTAGGACTTCTTCTTTACAAGCAGCTGCTGGATGTTTGGAAGGGGGTTTGGGATATGCAAAAATGAGAGGCTAAGATGGTAAGAGGGTAAGATGGAAGTCATCTGGCAAAAGCAGAGCTCACAAAAGGGCCAGCTGAGAAAGCTCTTGCTGCCTACAACTTCAACTGCACCCCTCAAAGCAGCAGCACACACGCTGCTCTCGGCACTTTCCTTCTCAGCTCTACGCACCATCCTAAGCCTTGCCTCTCCCACACTCAGGATCCAAAGACAACGGCACCAGGGACTGCTCACACACTAAAGGCACCAGGACAAAAGGCTCACCAGCTTGGCCTTTGCATTCCCGCTGACAGCTCCACAGCTTGAACCCAGAGAACTGCCTGCTGCCAACAGCCTTTCCAATCACTCTGAGCACCTCATGACAAGGAGTGTGGGGAATGAATCTCCAGCAGCCTCCTGCCCCAGGCTGTCCCCCGGGAGCAGCCCTGCTCCAGGACGTGACTGCCACCTGCACAGCCAAAGGACCCAGAGCCGGTGTTACACACCACGGCTGTGCCTGGCACAGAGACACCAGTGGCCACACAAGTGGCCATGGCACTGTCCACACACAGTCCCTGCTGCTGCTCCCCCAGCCGCTGGCACCAACTCCCAGCCACCCACTCCTAAAGCCACGGGGCCCACTGGGACACTGCGGGGGCTCGTGGAAGCCAGCGGCCATTGTGACACAGCGGGGCTGCACAGAGCCCACGGTGCTTTGTGACCCGTGGCTCCCAGGAGAGCCTTTGTGATGCTGGGGAACTACAAGGAAGCCTGGCTCCTCTGTGACACCACCACAGAAGCTCAGGGGAGCCCTGGAGACCGTGCTGATGCTATTGAACCTGATGCAACCCTGCCTCCTCTGTGACACCACAGAAGCTCTTGGAGCCCTGGAGACCGTGGTGATGCTATGGAACCTGATGCAACCCTGCCTCCTCTGTGACACCACAGAACCTCTGGGAGCCCTGGAGACCGTGCTGATGCTATGGAACCTGATGCAACCCTGCCTCCACTGTGACACCACAGAAGCTCAGGGAGCCCTGGAGACTGTGGTGATGCTATGGAACCTGATGCAACCCTGCCTCCACTGTGACACCACAGAACCTCTGGGAGCCCTGGAGACCGTGCTGATGCTATGGAACCTGATGCAACCCTGCCTCCACTGTAACACCACAGAAGCTCGGGGAGCTCTGCAGACCGTGGGGATGCTGGCGAAGCTGACGGAACCCTGGGCACCACAGTGACGCTATGGAACCTGGTGGAACCGAGGGGCCACAGTGACACTGTGGGGCCTTTTGGAAGCAACAGGACCCTGGTGGGAAGCCACGGGATGATTAATCCTGCACGAACCTGCTCCAGGTGGGCTCCTCTCTCCCGGCTTCCACAGGTGCTGCTAGGATCCCACTCCGGCACTGGCTTGGCACGGGCTGACGGCTTCCTTTGGCAATGGCTCTGCTCCAGGATGGCATGCTGCAGAGAATGCAGGTAGATTTTGTGCTCACTCCTGGCATGCAGCTGGACAATAAAGCCTGATCCAGCCCCCCCTCAGCATATGTCCGGCTCTGGCATTGGGGCGGGGCAACTTTGGGAGCAGCCCCAGCCCTGCTCCTGCTCCCGGCTGGGCACCCAGCTGCTGGGACACAGGTGTGTCCTGATGCCACCGTCTACTCCTTTGAGAAGGGGAGGACAGAGTGCATCAGGGAGTTTGGTGTGGCTTACATGCGGCAAGGAGAAGGTGCAGCCCCAAACTGGCTTTCACTTCTAGAACCTTTTGCTATTGCGGGAGCAGCTGCTGGAGCTTTTCAACCGAGCTGCAAGAGTGAAAAGTGTGATGGCATGTCTATCTGAGAAGGAAGGTTCGGTGCCGCAGCCTGTTGTGCACAATTTATATGCTGATAAGAGAAGGGGGTGCTTTTGGAACGTTTTCCTTCCTGACACTTCTGTCTCTGTGAGCTTTAGCTGCTTGGACTCAGGGATACCGAAGGTATGTGAAAGTGACTGGGATGCGAGAATCATGTTGCACAGGGAACAGGGAAGGTCAGCAAATGTTTCCTGTCCTGGCACATCTCTCAGTCTGAACTGCAGCTGCAGATGCTTCACTTCCGCCAAGGACTCTGCCACCTTGAGAGAAGGATGCGCTCTATGGAGTTGAGAAAGAAAGTGCGTCTCACTAGCTTCTTTCCTCTACTTCATAGACAGCAAAGGGGCTATGAAAGGCAGCACTGGCTTTTTGTTCTAGGACTTCTTCTTTACAAGCAGCTGCTGGATGTTTGGAAGGGGGTTTGGGATATGCAAAAATGAGAGGCTAAGATGGTAAGAAGGTAAGATGGAAGTCATCTGGCAAAAGCAGAGCTCACAAAAGGGCCAGCTGAGAAAGCTCTTGCTGCCTACAACTTCAACTGCACCCCTCAAAGCAGCAGCACACACGCTGCTCTCGGCACTTTCCTTCTCAGCTCTACGCACCATCCTAAGCCTTGCCTCTCCCACACTCAGGATCCAAAGACAACGGCACCAGGGACTGCTCACACACTAAAGGCACCAGGACAAAAGGCTCACCAGCTTGGCCTTTGCATTCCCGCTGACAGCTCCACAGCTTGAACCCAGAGAACTGCCTGCTGCCAACAGCCTTTCCAATCACTCTGAGCACCTCATGACAAGGAGTGTGGGGAATGAATCTCCAGCAGCCTCCTGCCCCAGGCTGTCCCCCGGGAGCAGCCCTGCTCCAGGCCGTGACTGCCACCTGCACAGCCAAAGGACCCAGAGCCGGTGTTACACACCACGGCTGTGCCTGGCACAGAGACACCAGTGGCCACACAAGTGGCCATGGCACTGTCCACACACAGTCCCTGCTGCTGCTCCCCCAGCCGCTGGCACCAACTCCCAGCCACCCACTCCTAAAGCTACGGGGCCCACTGGGACACTGCGGGGGCTCGTGGAAGCCAGCGGCCATTGTGACACAGCAATGCTGCACAGAGCCCACGGTGCTTTGTGACCCGTGGCTCCCAGGAGAGCCTTTGTGATGCTGGGGAACTACAAGGAAGCCTGGCTCCTCTGTGACACCACCACAGAAGCTCAGGGGAGCCCTGGAGACCGTGCTGATGCTATGGAACCTGATGCAACCCTGCCTCCTCTGTGACACCACAGAACCTCTGGGAGCCCTGGAGACCGTGCTGATGCTATGGAACCTGATGCAACCCTGCCTCCACTGTGACACCACAGAAGCTCAGGGAGCCCTGGAGACTGTGGTGATGCTATGGAACCTGATGCAACCCTGCCTCCACTGTGACACCACAGAACCTCTGGGAGCCCTGGAGACCGTGCTGATGCTATGGAACCTGATGCAACCCTGCCTCCACTGTGACACCACAGAAGCTCGGGGAGCTCTGCAGACCGTGGGGATGCTGGCGAAGCTGACGGAACCCTGGGCACCACAGTGACGCTATGGAACCTGGTGGAACCGAGGGGCCACAGTGACACTGTGGGGCCTTTTGGAAGCAACAGGACCCTGGTGGGAAGCCACGGGATGATTAATCCTGCACGAACCTGCTCCAGGTGGGCTCCTCTCTCCCGGCTTCCACAGGTGCTGCTAGGATCCCACTCCGGCACTGGCTTGGCACGGGCTGACGGCTTCCTTTGGCAATGGCTCTGCTCCAGGATGGCATGCTGCAGAGAATGCAGGTAGATTTTGTGCTCACTCCTGGCATGCAGCTGGACAATAAAGCCTGATCCAGCCCCCCCTCAGCATATGTCCGGCTCTGGCATTGGGGCGGGGCAACTTTGGGAGCAGCCCCAGCCCTGCTCCTGCTCCCGGCTGGGCACCCAGCTGCTGGGACACAGGTGTGTCCTGATGCCACCGTCTACTCCTTTGAGAAGGGGAGGACAGAGTGCATCAGGGAGTTTGGTGTGGCTTACATGCGGCAAGGAGAAGGTGCAGCCCCAAACTGGCTTTCACTTCTAGAACCTTTTGCTATTGCGGGAGCAGCTGCTGGAGCTTTTCAACCGAGCTGCAAGAGTGAAAAGTGTGATGGCATGTCTATCTGAGAAGGAAGGTTCGGTGCCGCAGCCTGTTGTGCACAATTTATATGCTGATAAGAGAAGGGGGTGCTTTTGGAACGTTTTCCTTCCTGACACTTCTGTCTCTGTGAGCTTTAGCTGCTTGGACTCAGGGATACCGAAGGTATGTGAAAGTGACTGGGATGCGAGAATCATGTTGCACAGGGAACAGGGAAGGTCACCAAATGTTTCCTGTCCTGGCACATCTCTCAGTCTGAACTGCAGCTGCAGATGCTTCACTTCCGCCAAGGACTCTGCCACCTTGAGAGAAGGATGCGCTCTATGGAGTTGAGAAAGAAAGTGCGTCTCACTAGCTTCTTTCCTCTACTTCATAGACAGCAAAGGGGCTATGAAAGGCAGCACTGGCTTTTTGTTCTAGGACTTCTTCTTTACAAGCAGCTGCTGGATGTTTGGAAGGGGGTTTGGGATATGCAAAAATGAGAGGCTAAGATGGTAAGAGGGTAAGATGGAAGTCATCTGGCAAAAGCAGAGCTCACAAAAGGGCCAGCTGAGAAAGCTCTTGCTGCCTACAACTTCAACTGCACCCCTCAAAGCAGCAGCACACACGCTGCTCTCGGCACTTTCCTTCTCAGCTCTACGCACCATCCTAAGCCTTGCCTCTCCCACACTCAGGATCCAAAGACAACGGCACCAGGGACTGCTCACACACTAAAGGCACCAGGACAAAAGGCTCACCAGCTTGGCCTTTGCATTCCCGCTGACAGCTCCACAGCTTGAACCCAGAGAACTGCCTGCTGCCAACAGCCTTTCCAATCACTCTGAGCACCTCATGACAAGGAGTGTGGGGAATGAATCTCCAGCAGCCTCCTGCCCCAGGCTGTCCCCCGGGAGCAGCCCTGCTCCAGGCTGTGACTGCCACCTGCACAGCCAAAGGACCCAGAGCCGGTGTTACACACCACGGCTGTGCCTGGCACAGAGACACCAGTGGCCACACAAGTGGCCATGGCACTGTCCACACACAGTCCCTGCTGCTGCTCCCCCAGCCGCTGGCACCAACTCCCAGCCACCCACTCCTAAAGCCACGGGGCCCACTGGGACACTGCGGGGGCTCGTGGAAGCCAGCGGCCATTGTGACACAGCGGGGCTGCACAGAGCCCACGGTGCTTTGTGACCCGTGGCTCCCAGGAGAGCCTTTGTGATGCTGGGGAACTACAAGGAAGCCTGGCTCCTCTGTGACACCACCACAGAAGCTCAGGGGAGCCCTGGAGACCGTGGTGATGCTATGGAACCTGATGCAACCCTGCCTCCACTGTGACACCACAGAAGCTCAGGGAGCCCTGGAGACTGTGGTGATGCTATGGAACCTGATGCAACCCTGCCTCCACTGTGACACCACAGAACCTCTGGGAGCCCTGGAGACCGTGCTGATGCTATGGAACCTGATGCAACCCTGCCTCCACTGTGACACCACAGAAGCTCGGGGAGCTCTGCAGACCGTGGGGATGCTGGCGAAGCTGACGGAACCCTGGGCACCACAGTGACGCTATGGAACCTGGTGGAACCGAGGGGCCACAGTGACACTGTGGGGCCTTTTGGAAGCAACAGGACCCTGGTGGGAAGCCACGGGATGATTAATCCTGCACGAACCTGCTCCAGGTGGGCTCCTCTCTCCCCGCTTCCACAGGTGCTGCTAGGATCCCACTCCGGCACTGGCTTGGCACGGGCTGACGGCTTCCTTTGGCAATGGCTCTGCTCCAGGATGGCATGCTGCAGAGAATGCAGGTAGATTTTGTGCTCACTCCTGGCATGCAGCTGGACAATAAAGCCTGATCCAGCCCCCCCTCAGCATATGTCCGGCTCTGGCATTGGGGCGGGGCAACTTTGGGAGCAGCCCCAGCCCTGCTCCTGCTCCCGGCTGGGCACCCAGCTGCTGGGACACAGGTGTGTCCTGATGCCACCGTCTACTCCTTTGAGAAGGGGAGGACAGAGTGCATCAGGGAGTTTGGTGTGGCTTACATGCGGCAAGGAGAAGGTGCAGCCCCAAACTGGCTTTCACTTCTAGAACCTTTTGCTATTGCGGGAGCAGCTGCTGGAGCTTTTCAACCGAGCTGCAAGAGTGAAAAGTGTGATGGCATGTCTATCTGAGAAGGAAGGTTCGGTGCCGCAGCCTGTTGTGCACAATTTATATGCTGATAAGAGAAGGGGGTGCTTTTGGAACGTTTTCCTTCCTGACACTTCTGTCTCTGTGAGCTTTAGCTGCTTGGACTCAGGGATACCGAAGGTATGTGAAAGTGACTGGGATGCGAGAATCATGTTGCACAGGGAACAGGGAAGGTCAGCAAATGTTTCCTGTCCTGGCACATCTCTCAGTCTGAACTGCAGCTGCAGATGCTTCACTTCCGCCAAGGACTCTGCCACCTTGAGAGAAGGATGCGCTCTATGGAGTTGAGAAAGAAAGTGCGTCTCACTAGCTTCTTTCCTCTACTTCATAGACAGCAAAGGGGCTATGAAAGGCAGCACTGGCTTTTTGTTCTAGGACTTCTTCTTTACAAGCAGCTGCTGGATGTTTGGAAGGGGGTTTGGGATATGCAAAAATGAGAGGCTAAGATGGTAAGAGGGTAAGATGGAAGTCATCTGGCAAAAGCAGAGCTCACAAAAGGGCCAGCTGAGAAAGCTCTTGCTGCCTACAACTTCAACTGCACCCCTCAAAGCAGCAGCACACACGCTGCTCTCGGCACTTTCCTTCTCAGCTCTACGCACCATCCTAAGCCTTGCCTCTCCCACACTCAGGATCCAAAGACAACGGCACCAGGGACTGCTCACACACTAAAGGCACCAGGACAAAAGGCTCACCAGCTTGGCCTTTGCATTCCCGCTGACAGCTCCACAGCTTGAACCCAGAGAACTGCCTGCTGCCAACAGCCTTTCCAATCACTCTGAGCACCTCATGACAAGGAGTGTGGGGAATGAATCTCCAGCAGCCTCCTGCCCCAGGCTGTCCCCCGGGAGCAGCCCTGCTCCAGGCCGTGACTGCCACCTGCACAGCCAAAGGACCCAGAGCCGGTGTTACACACCACGGCTGTGCCTGGCACAGAGACACCAGTGGCCACACAAGTGGCCATGGCACTGTCCACACACAGTCCCTGCTGCTGCTCCCCCAGCCGCTGGCACCAACTCCCAGCCACCCACTCCTAAAGCCACGGGGCCCACTGGGACACTGCGGGGGCTCGTGGAAGCCAGCGGCCATTGTGACACAGCGGGGCTGCACAGAGCCCACGGTGCTTTGTGACCCGTGGCTCCCAGGAGAGCCTTTGTGATGCTGGGGAACTACAAGGAAGCCTGGCTCCTCTGTGACACCACCACAGAAGCTCAGGGGAGCCCTGGAGACCGTGCTGATGCTATTGAACCTGATGCAACCCTGCCTCCTCTGTGACACCACAGAAGCTCTTGGAGCCCTGGAGACCGTGGTGATGCTATGGAACCTGATGCAACCCTGCCTCCTCTGTGACACCACAGAACCTCTGGGAGCCCTGGAGACCGTGCTGATGCTATGGAACCTGATGCAACCCTGCCTCCACTGTGACACCACAGAAGCTCAGGGAGCCCTGGAGACTGTGGTGATGCTATGGAACCTGATGCAACCCTGCCTCCACTGTGACACCACAGAACCTCTGGGAGCCCTGGAGACCGTGCTGATGCTATGGAACCTGATGCAACCCTGCCTCCACTGTGACACCACAGAAGCTCGGGGAGCTCTGCAGACCGTGGGGATGCTGGCGAAGCTGACGGAACCCTGGGCACCACAGTGACGCTATGGAACCTGGTGGAACCGAGGGGCCACAGTGACACTGTGGGGCCTTTTGGAAGCAACAGGACCCTGGTGGGAAGCCACGGGATGATTAATCCTGCACGAACCTGCTCCAGGTGGGCTCCTCTCTCCCGGCTTCCACAGGTGCTGCTAGGATCCCACTCCGGCACTGGCTTGGCACGGGCTGACGGCTTCCTTTGGCAATGGCTCTGCTCCAGGATGGCATGCTGCAGAGAATGCAGGTAGATTTTGTGCTCACTCCTGGCATGCAGCTGGACAATAAAGCCTGATCCAGCCCCCCCTCAGCATATGTCCGGCTCTGGCATTGGGGCGGGGCAACTTTGGGAGCAGCCCCAGCCCTGCTCCTGCTCCCGGCTGGGCACCCAGCTGCTGGGACACAGGTGTGTCCTGATGCCACCGTCTACTCCTTTGAGAAGGGGAGGACAGAGTGCATCAGGGAGTTTGGTGTGGCTTACATGCGGCAAGGAGAAGGTGCAGCCCCAAACTGGCTTTCACTTCTAGAACCTTTTGCTATTGCGGGAGCAGCTGCTGGAGCTTTTCAACCGAGCTGCAAGAGTGAAAAGTGTGATGGCATGTCTATCTGAGAAGGAAGGTTCGGTGCCGCAGCCTGTTGTGCACAATTTATATGCTGATAAGAGAAGGGGGTGCTTTTGGAACGTTTTCCTTCCTGACACTTCTGTCTCTGTGAGCTTTAGCTGCTTGGACTCAGGGATACCGAAGGTATGTGAAAGTGACTGGGATGCGAGAATCATGTTGCACAGGGAACAGGGAAGGTCAGCAAATGTTTCCTGTCCTGGCACATCTCTCAGTCTGAACTGCAGCTGCAGATGCTTCACTTCCGCCAAGGACTCTGCCACCTTGAGAGAAGGATGCGCTCTATGGAGTTGAGAAAGAAAGTGCGTCTCACTAGCTTCTTTCCTCTACTTCATAGACAGCAAAGGGGCTATGAAAGGCAGCACTGGCTTTTTGTTCTAGGACTTCTTCTTTACAAGCAGCTGCTGGATGTTTGGAAGGGGGTTTGGGATATGCAAAAATGAGAGGCTAAGATGGTAAGAAGGTAAGATGGAAGTCATCTGGCAAAAGCAGAGCTCACAAAAGGGCCAGCTGAGAAAGCTCTTGCTGCCTACAACTTCTACTGCACCCCTCAAAGCAGCAGCACACACGCTGCTCTCGGCACTTTCCTTCTCAGCTCTACGCACCATCCTAAGCCTTGCCTCTCCCACACTCAGGATCCAAAGACAACGGCACCAGGGACTGCTCACACACTAAAGGCACCAGGACAAAAGGCTCACCAGCTTGGCCTTTGCATTCCCGCTGACAGCTCCACAGCTTGAACCCAGAGAACTGCCTGCTGCCAACAGCCTTTCCAATCACTCTGAGCACCTCATGACAAGGAGTGTGGGGAATGAATCTCCAGCAGCCTCCTGCCCCAGGCTGTCCCCCGGGAGCAGCCCTGCTCCAGGCCGTGACTGCCACCTGCACAGCCAAAGGACCCAGAGCCGGTGTTACACACCACGGCTGTGCCTGGCACAGAGACACCAGTGGCCACACAAGTGGCCATGGCACTGTCCACACACAGTCCCTGCTGCTGCTCCCCCAGCCGCTGGCACCAACTCCCAGCCACCCACTCCTAAAGCCACGGGGCCCACTGGGACACTGCGGGGGCTCGTGGAAGCCAGCGGCCATTGTGACACAGCGGGGCTGCACAGAGCCCACGGTGCTTTGTGACCCGTGGCTCCCAGGAGAGCCTTTGTGATGCTGGGGAACTACTGGCTCCTCTGTGACACCACCACAGAAGCTCAGGGGAGCCCTGGAGACCGTGCTGATGCTATTGAACCTGATGCAACCCTGCCTCCTCTGTGACACCACAGAAGCTCTTGGAGCCCTGGAGACCGTGGTGATGCTATGGAACCTGATGCAACCCTGCCTCCTCTGTGACACCACAGAACCTCTGGGAGCCCTGGAGACCGTGCTGATGCTATGGAACCTGATGCAACCCTGCCTCCACTGTGACACCACAGAAGCTCAGGGAGCCCTGGAGACTGTGGTGATGCTATGGAACCTGATGCAACCCTGCCTCCACTGTGACACCACAGAACCTCTGGGAGCCCTGGAGACCGTGCTGATGCTATGGAACCTGATGCAACCCTGCCTCCACTGTGACACCACAGAAGCTCGGGGAGCTCTGCAGACCGTGGGGATGCTGGCGAAGCTGACGGAACCCTGGGCACCACAGTGACGCTATGGAACCTGGTGGAACCGAGGGGCCACAGTGACACTGTGGGGCCTTTTGGAAGCAACAGGACCCTGGTGGGAAGCCACGGGATGATTAATCCTGCACGAACCTGCTCCAGGTGGGCTCCTCTCTCCCGGCTTCCACAGGTGCTGCTAGGATCCCACTCCGGCACTGGCTTGGCACGGGCTGACGGCTTCCTTTGGCAATGGCTCTGCTCCAGGATGGCATGCTGCAGAGAATGCAGGTAGATTTTGTGCTCACTCCTGGCATGCAGCTGGACAATAAAGCCTGATCCAGCCCCCCCTCAGCATATGTCCGGCTCTGGCATTGGGGCGGGGCAACTTTGGGAGCAGCCCCAGCCCTGCTCCTGCTCCCGGCTGGGCACCCAGCTGCTGGGACACAGGTGTGTCCTGATGCCACCGTCTACTCCTTTGAGAAGGGGAGGACAGAGTGCATCAGGGAGTTTGGTGTGGCTTACATGCGGCAAGGAGAAGGTGCAGCCCCAAACTGGCTTTCACTTCTAGAACCTTTTGCTATTGCGGGAGCAGCTGCTGGAGCTTTTCAACCGAGCTGCAAGAGTGAAAAGTGTGATGGCATGTCTATCTGAGAAGGAAGGTTCGGTGCCGCAGCCTGTTGTGCACAATTTATATGCTGATAAGAGAAGGGGGTGCTTTTGGAACGTTTTCCTTCCTGACACTTCTGTCTCTGTGAGCTTTAGCTGCTTGGACTCAGGGATACCGAAGGTATGTGAAAGTGACTGGGATGCGAGAATCATGTTGCACAGGGAACAGGGAAGGTCAGCAAATGTTTCCTGTCCTGGCACATCTCTCAGTCTGAACTGCAGCTGCAGATGCTTCACTTCCGCCAAGGACTCTGCCACCTTGAGAGAAGGATGCGCTCTATGGAGTTGAGAAAGAAAGTGCGTCTCACTAGCTTCTTTCCTCTACTTCATAGACAGCAAAGGGGCTATGAAAGGCAGCACTGGCTTTTTGTTCTAGGACTTCTTCTTTACAAGCAGCTGCTGGATGTTTGGAAGGGGGTTTGGGATATGCAAAAATGAGAGGCTAAGATGGTAAGAAGGTAAGATGGAAGTCATCTGGCAAAAGCAGAGCTCACAAAAGGGCCAGCTGAGAAAGCTCTTGCTGCCTACAACTTCAACTGCACCCCTCAAAGCAGCAGCACACACGCTGCTCTCGGCACTTTCCTTCTCAGCTCTACGCACCATCCTAAGCCTTGCCTCTCCCACACTCAGGATCCAAAGACAACGGCACCAGGGACTGCTCACACACTAAAGGCACCAGGACAAAAGGCTCACCAGCTTGGCCTTTGCATTCCCGCTGACAGCTCCACAGCTTGAACCCAGAGAACTGCCTGCTGCCAACAGCCTTTCCAATCACTCTGAGCACCTCATGACAAGGAGTGTGGGGAATGAATCTCCAGCAGCCTCCTGCCCCAGGCTGTCCCCCGGGAGCAGCCCTGCTCCAGGCCGTGACTGCCACCTGCACAGCCAAAGGACCCAGAGCCGGTGTTACACACCACGGCTGTGCCTGGCACAGAGACACCAGTGGCCACACAAGTGGCCATGGCACTGTCCACACACAGTCCCTGCTGCTGCTCCCCCAGCCGCTGGCACCAACTCCCAGCCACCCACTCCTAAAGCTACGGGGCCCACTGGGACACTGCGGGGGCTCGTGGAAGCCAGCGGCCATTGTGACACAGCGGGGCTGCACAGAGCCCACGGTGCTTTGTGACCCGTGGCTCCCAGGAGAGCCTTTGTGATGCTGGGGAACTACAAGGAAGCCTGGCTCCTCTGTGACACCACCACAGAAGCTCAGGGGAGCCCTGGAGACCGTGCTGATGCTATGGAACCTGATGCAACCCTGCCTCCTCTGTGACACCACAGAACCTCTGGGAGCCCTGGAGACCGTGCTGATGCTATGGAACCTGATGCAACCCTGCCTCCACTGTGACACCACAGAAGCTCAGGGAGCCCTGGAGACTGTGGTGATGCTATGGAACCTGATGCAACCCTGCCTCCACTGTGACACCACAGAACCTCTGGGAGCCCTGGAGACCGTGCTGATGCTATGGAACCTGATGCAACCCTGCCTCCACTGTGACACCACAGAAGCTCGGGGAGCTCTGCAGACCGTGGGGATGCTGGCGAAGCTGACGGAACCCTGGGCACCACAGTGACGCTATGGAACCTGGTGGAACCGAGGGGCCACAGTGACACTGTGGGGCCTTTTGGAAGCAACAGGACCCTGGTGGGAAGCCACGGGATGATTAATCCTGCACGAACCTGCTCCAGGTGGGCTCCTCTCTCCCGGCTTCCACAGGTGCTGCTAGGATCCCACTCCGGCACTGGCTTGGCACGGGCTGACGGCTTCCTTTGGCAATGGCTCTGCTCCAGGATGGCATGCTGCAGAGAATGCAGGTAGATTTTGTGCTCACTCCTGGCATGCAGCTGGACAATAAAGCCTGATCCAGCCCCCCCTCAGCATATGTCCGGCTCTGGCATTGGGGCGGGGCAACTTTGGGAGCAGCCCCAGCCCTGCTCCTGCTCCCGGCTGGGCACCCAGCTGCTGGGACACAGGTGTGTCCTGATGCCACCGTCTACTCCTTTGAGAAGGGGAGGACAGAGTGCATCAGGGAGTTTGGTGTGGCTTACATGCGGCAAGGAGAAGGTGCAGCCCCAAACTGGCTTTCACTTCTAGAACCTTTTGCTATTGCGGGAGCAGCTGCTGGAGCTTTTCAACCGAGCTGCAAGAGTGAAAAGTGTGATGGCATGTCTATCTGAGAAGGAAGGTTCGGTGCCGCAGCCTGTTGTGCACAATTTATATGCTGATAAGAGAAGGGGGTGCTTTTGGAACGTTTTCCTTCCTGACACTTCTGTCTCTGTGAGCTTTAGCTGCTTGGACTCAGGGGTACCGAAGGTATGTGAAAGTGACTGGGATGCGAGAATCATGTTGCACAGGGAACAGGGAAGGTCAGCAAATGTTTCCTGTCCTGGCACATCTCTCAGTCTGAACTGCAGCTGCAGATGCTTCACTTCCGCCAAGGACTCTGCCACCTTGAGAGAAGGATGCGCTCTATGGAGTTGAGAAAGAAAGTGCGTCTCACTAGCTTCTTTCCTCTACTTCATAGACAGCAAAGGGGCTATGAAAGGCAGCACTGGCTTTTTGTTCTAGGACTTCTTCTTTACAAGCAGCTGCTGGATGTTTGGAAGGGGGTTTGGGATATGCAAAAATGAGAGGCTAAGATGGTAAGAGGGTAAGATGGAAGTCATCTGGCAAAAGCAGAGCTCACAAAAGGGCCAGCTGAGAAAGCTCTTGCTGCCTACAACTTCAACTGCACCCCTCAAAGCAGCAGCACACACGCTGCTCTCGGCACTTTCCTTCTCAGCTCTACGCACCATCCTAAGCCTTGCCTCTCCCACACTCAGGATCCAAAGACAACGGCACCAGGGACTGCTCACACACTAAAGGCACCAGGACAAAAGGCTCACCAGCTTGGCCTTTGCATTCCCGCTGACAGCTCCACAGCTTGAACCCAGAGAACTGCCTGCTGCCAACAGCCTTTCCAATCACTCTGAGCACCTCATGACAAGGAGTGTGGGGAATGAATCTCCAGCAGCCTCCTGCCCCAGGCTGTCCCCCGGGAGCAGCCCTGCTCCAGGCTGTGACTGCCACCTGCACAGCCAAAGGACCCAGAGCCGGTGTTACATACCACGGCTGTGCCTGGCACAGAGACACCAGTGGCCACACAAGTGGCCATGGCACTGTCCACACACAGTCCCTGCTGCTGCTCCCCCAGCCGCTGGCACCAACTCCCAGCCACCCACTCCTAAAGCCACGGGGCCCACTGGGACACTGCGGGGGCTTGTGGAAGCCAGCGGCCATTGTGACACAGCGGGGCTGCACAGAGCCCACGGTGCTTTGTGACCCGTGGCTCCCAGGAGAGCCTTTGTGATGCTGGGGAACTACAAGGAAGCCTGGCTCCTCTGTGACACCACCACAGAAGCTCAGGGGAGCCCTGGAGACCGTGGTGATGCTATGGAACCTGATGCAACCCTGCCTCCACTGTGACACCACAGAAGCTCAGGGAGCCCTGGAGACTGTGGTGATGCTATGGAACCTGATGCAACCCTGCCTCCACTGTGACACCACAGAACCTCTGGGAGCCCTGGAGACCGTGCTGATGCTATGGAACCTGATGCAACCCTGCCTCCACTGTGACACCACAGAAGCTCGGGGAGCTCTGCAGACCGTGGGGATGCTGGCGAAGCTGACGGAACCCTGGGCACCACAGTGACGCTATGGAACCTGGTGGAACCGAGGGGCCACAGTGACACTGTGGGGCCTTTTGGAAGCAACAGGACCCTGGTGGGAAGCCACGGGATGATTAATCCTGCACGAACCTGCTCCAGGTGGGCTCCTCTCTCCCGGCTTCCACAGGTGCTGCTAGGATCCCACTCCGGCACTGGCTTGGCACGGGCTGACGGCTTCCTTTGGCAATGGCTCTGCTCCAGGATGGCATGCTGCAGAGAATGCAGGTAGATTTTGTGCTCACTCCTGGCATGCAGCTGGACAATAAAGCCTGATCCAGCCCCCCCTCAGCATATGTCCGGCTCTGGCATTGGGGCGGGGCAACTTTGGGAGCAGCCCCAGCCCTGCTCCTGCTCCCAGCTGGGCACCCAGCTGCTGGGACACAGGTGTGTCCTGATGCCACCGTCTACTCCTTTGAGAAGGGGAGGACAGAGTGCATCAGGGAGTTTGGTGTGGCTTACATGCGGCAAGGAGAAGGTGCAGCCCCAAACTGGCTTTCACTTCTAGAACCTTTTGCTATTGCGGGAGCAGCTGCTGGAGCTTTTCAACCGAGCTGCAAGAGTGAAAAGTGTGATGGCATGTCTATCTGAGAAGGAAGGTTCGGTGCCGCAGCCTGTTGTGCACAATTTATATGCTGATAAGAGAAGGGGGTGCTTTTGGAACGTTTTCCTTCCTGACACTTCTGTCTCTGTGAGCTTTAGCTGCTTGGACTCAGGGATACCGAAGGTATGTGAAAGTGACTGGGATGCGAGAATCATGTTGCACAGGGAACAGGGAAGGTCAGCAAATGTTTCCTGTCCTGGAACATCTCTCAGTCTGAACTGCAGCTGCAGATGCTTCACTTCCGCCAAGGACTCTGCCACCTTGAGAGAAGGATGCGCTCTATGGAGTTGAGAAAGAAAGTGAGTCTCACTAGCTTCTTTCCTCTACTTCATAGACAGCAAAGGGGCTATGAAAGGCAGCACTGGCTTTTTGTTCTAGGACTTCTTCTTTACAAGCAGCTGCTGGATGTTTGGAAGGGGGTTTGGGATATGCAAAAATGAGAGGCTAAGATGGTAAGAGGGTAAGATGGAAGTCATCTGGCAAAAGCAGAGCTCACAAAAGGGCCAGCTGAGAAAGCTCTTGCTGCCTACAACTTCAACTGCACCCCTCAAAGCAGCAGCACACACGCTGCTCTCGGCACTTTCCTTCTCAGCTCTACGCACCATCCTAAGCCTTGCCTCTCCCACACTCAGGATCCAAAGACAACGGCACCAGGGACTGCTCACACACTAAAGGCACCAGGACAAAAGGCTCACCAGCTTGGCCTTTGCATTCCCGCTGACAGCTCCACAGCTTGAACCCAGAGAACTGCCTGCTGCCAACAGCCTTTCCAATCACTCTGAGCACCTCATGACAAGGAGTGTGGGGAATGAATCTCCAGCAGCCTCCTGCCCCAGGCTGTCCCCCGGGAGCAGCCCTGCTCCAGGACGTGACTGCCACCTGCACAGCCAAAGGACCCAGAGCCGGTGTTACACACCACGGCTGTGCCTGGCACAGAGACACCAGTGGCCACACAAGTGGCCATGGCACTGTCCACACACAGTCCCTGCTGCTGCTCCCCCAGCCGCTGGCACCAACTCCCAGCCACCCACTCCTAAAGCCACGGGGCCCACTGGGACACTGCGGGGGCTCGTGGAAGCCAGCGGCCATTGTGACACAGCGGGGCTGCACAGAGCCCACGGTGCTTTGTGACCCGTGGCTCCCAGGAGAGCCTTTGTGATGCTGGGGAACTACAAGGAAGCCTGGCTCCTCTGTGACACCACCACAGAAGCTCAGGGGAGCCCTGGAGACCGTGCTGATGCTATTGAACCTGATGCAACCCTGCCTCCTCTGTGACACCACAGAAGCTCTTGGAGCCCTGGAGACCGTGGTGATGCTATGGAACCTGATGCAACCCTGCCTCCTCTGTGACACCACAGAACCTCTGGGAGCCCTGGAGACCGTGCTGATGCTATGGAACCTGATGCAACCCTGCCTCCACTGTGACACCACAGAAGCTCAGGGAGCCCTGGAGACTGTGGTGATGCTATGGAACCTGATGCAACCCTGCCTCCACTGTGACACCACAGAACCTCTGGGAGCCCTGGAGACCGTGCTGATGCTATGGAACCTGATGCAACCCTGCCTCCACTGTAACACCACAGAAGCTCGGGGAGCTCTGCAGACCGTGGGGATGCTGGCGAAGCTGACGGAACCCTGGGCACCACAGTGACGCTATGGAACCTGGTGGAACCGAGGGGCCACAGTGACACTGTGGGGCCTTTTGGAAGCAACAGGACCCTGGTGGGAAGCCACGGGATGATTAATCCTGCACGAACCTGCTCCAGGTGGGCTCCTCTCTCCCGGCTTCCACAGGTGCTGCTAGGATCCCACTCCGGCACTGGCTTGGCACGGGCTGACGGCTTCCTTTGGCAATGGCTCTGCTCCAGGATGGCATGCTGCAGAGAATGCAGGTAGATTTTGTGCTCACTCCTGGCATGCAGCTGGACAATAAAGCCTGATCCAGCCCCCCCTCAGCATATGTCCGGCTCTGGCATTGGGGCGGGGCAACTTTGGGAGCAGCCCCAGCCCTGCTCCTGCTCCCGGCTGGGCACCCAGCTGCTGGGACACAGGTGTGTCCTGATGCCACCGTCTACTCCTTTGAGAAGGGGAGGACAGAGTGCATCAGGGAGTTTGGTGTGGCTTACATGCGGCAAGGAGAAGGTGCAGCCCCAAACTGGCTTTCACTTCTAGAACCTTTTGCTATTGCGGGAGCAGCTGCTGGAGCTTTTCAACCGAGCTGCAAGAGTGAAAAGTGTGATGGCATGTCTATCTGAGAAGGAAGGTTCGGTGCCGCAGCCTGTTGTGCACAATTTATATGCTGATAAGAGAAGGGGGTGCTTTTGGAACGTTTTCCTTCCTGACACTTCTGTCTCTGTGAGCTTTAGCTGCTTGGACTCAGGGATACCGAAGGTATGTGAAAGTGACTGGGATGCGAGAATCATGTTGCACAGGGAACAGGGAAGGTCAGCAAATGTTTCCTGTCCTGGCACATCTCTCAGTCTGAACTGCAGCTGCAGATGCTTCACTTCCGCCAAGGACTCTGCCACCTTGAGAGAAGGATGCGCTCTATGGAGTTGAGAAAGAAAGTGCGTCTCACTAGCTTCTTTCCTCTACTTCATAGACAGCAAAGGGGCTATGAAAGGCAGCACTGGCTTTTTGTTCTAGGACTTCTTCTTTACAAGCAGCTGCTGGATGTTTGGAAGGGGGTTTGGGATATGCAAAAATGAGAGGCTAAGATGGTAAGAAGGTAAGATGGAAGTCATCTGGCAAAAGCAGAGCTCACAAAAGGGCCAGCTGAGAAAGCTCTTGCTGCCTACAACTTCAACTGCACCCCTCAAAGCAGCAGCACACACGCTGCTCTCGGCACTTTCCTTCTCAGCTCTACGCACCATCCTAAGCCTTGCCTCTCCCACACTCAGGATCCAAAGACAACGGCACCAGGGACTGCTCACACACTAAAGGCACCAGGACAAAAGGCTCACCAGCTTGGCCTTTGCATTCCCGCTGACAGCTCCACAGCTTGAACCCAGAGAACTGCCTGCTGCCAACAGCCTTTCCAATCACTCTGAGCACCTCATGACAAGGAGTGTGGGGAATGAATCTCCAGCAGCCTCCTGCCCCAGGCTGTCCCCCGGGAGCAGCCCTGCTCCAGGCCGTGACTGCCACCTGCACAGCCAAAGGACCCAGAGCCGGTGTTACACACCACGGCTGTGCCTGGCACAGAGACACCAGTGGCCACACAAGTGGCCATGGCACTGTCCACACACAGTCCCTGCTGCTGCTCCCCCAGCCGCTGGCACCAACTCCCAGCCACCCACTCCTAAAGCTACGGGGCCCACTGGGACACTGCGGGGGCTCGTGGAAGCCAGCGGCCATTGTGACACAGCAATGCTGCACAGAGCCCACGGTGCTTTGTGACCCGTGGCTCCCAGGAGAGCCTTTGTGATGCTGGGGAACTACAAGGAAGCCTGGCTCCTCTGTGACACCACCACAGAAGCTCAGGGGAGCCCTGGAGACCGTGCTGATGCTATGGAACCTGATGCAACCCTGCCTCCTCTGTGACACCACAGAACCTCTGGGAGCCCTGGAGACCGTGCTGATGCTATGGAACCTGATGCAACCCTGCCTCCACTGTGACACCACAGAAGCTCAGGGAGCCCTGGAGACTGTGGTGATGCTATGGAACCTGATGCAACCCTGCCTCCACTGTGACACCACAGAACCTCTGGGAGCCCTGGAGACCGTGCTGATGCTATGGAACCTGATGCAACCCTGCCTCCACTGTGACACCACAGAAGCTCGGGGAGCTCTGCAGACCGTGGGGATGCTGGCGAAGCTGACGGAACCCTGGGCACCACAGTGACGCTATGGAACCTGGTGGAACCGAGGGGCCACAGTGACACTGTGGGGCCTTTTGGAAGCAACAGGACCCTGGTGGGAAGCCACGGGATGATTAATCCTGCACGAACCTGCTCCAGGTGGGCTCCTCTCTCCCGGCTTCCACAGGTGCTGCTAGGATCCCACTCCGGCACTGGCTTGGCACGGGCTGACGGCTTCCTTTGGCAATGGCTCTGCTCCAGGATGGCATGCTGCAGAGAATGCAGGTAGATTTTGTGCTCACTCCTGGCATGCAGCTGGACAATAAAGCCTGATCCAGCCCCCCCTCAGCATATGTCCGGCTCTGGCATTGGGGCGGGGCAACTTTGGGAGCAGCCCCAGCCCTGCTCCTGCTCCCGGCTGGGCACCCAGCTGCTGGGACACAGGTGTGTCCTGATGCCACCGTCTACTCCTTTGAGAAGGGGAGGACAGAGTGCATCAGGGAGTTTGGTGTGGCTTACATGCGGCAAGGAGAAGGTGCAGCCCCAAACTGGCTTTCACTTCTAGAACCTTTTGCTATTGCGGGAGCAGCTGCTGGAGCTTTTCAACCGAGCTGCAAGAGTGAAAAGTGTGATGGCATGTCTATCTGAGAAGGAAGGTTCGGTGCCGCAGCCTGTTGTGCACAATTTATATGCTGATAAGAGAAGGGGGTGCTTTTGGAACGTTTTCCTTCCTGACACTTCTGTCTCTGTGAGCTTTAGCTGCTTGGACTCAGGGATACCGAAGGTATGTGAAAGTGACTGGGATGCGAGAATCATGTTGCACAGGGAACAGGGAAGGTCACCAAATGTTTCCTGTCCTGGCACATCTCTCAGTCTGAACTGCAGCTGCAGATGCTTCACTTCCGCCAAGGACTCTGCCACCTTGAGAGAAGGATGCGCTCTATGGAGTTGAGAAAGAAAGTGCGTCTCACTAGCTTCTTTCCTCTACTTCATAGACAGCAAAGGGGCTATGAAAGGCAGCACTGGCTTTTTGTTCTAGGACTTCTTCTTTACAAGCAGCTGCTGGATGTTTGGAAGGGGGTTTGGGATATGCAAAAATGAGAGGCTAAGATGGTAAGAGGGTAAGATGGAAGTCATCTGGCAAAAGCAGAGCTCACAAAAGGGCCAGCTGAGAAAGCTCTTGCTGCCTACAACTTCAACTGCACCCCTCAAAGCAGCAGCACACACGCTGCTCTCGGCACTTTCCTTCTCAGCTCTACGCACCATCCTAA
This sequence comes from Aphelocoma coerulescens, assembly GCF_041296385.1. Lineage (NCBI taxonomy): Eukaryota > Metazoa > Chordata > Aves > Passeriformes > Corvidae > Aphelocoma > Aphelocoma coerulescens. Next base: position 143,443 of record NW_027183580.1, read on the forward strand.
GCCTTGCCTCTCCCACACTCAGGATCCAAAGACAACGGCACCAGGGACTGCTCACACACTAAAGGCACCAGGACAAAAGGCTCAGCAGCTTGGCCTTTGCATTCCCGCTGACAGCTCCACAGCTTGAACCCAGAGAACTGCCTGCTGCCAACAGCCTTTCCAATCACTCTGAGCACCTCATGACAAGGAGTGTGGGGAATGAATCTCCAGCAGCCTCCTGCCCCAGGCTGTCCCCCGGGAGCAGCCCTGCTCCAGGCTGTGACTGCCACCTGCACAGCCAAAGGACCCAGAGCCGGTGTTACACACCACGGCTGTGCCTGGCACAGAGACACCAGTGGCCACACAAGTGGCCATGGCACTGTCCACACACAGTCCCTGCTGCTGCTCCCCCAGCCGCTGGCACCAACTCCCAGCCACCCACTCCTAAAGCCACGGGGCCCACTGGGACACTGCGGGGGCTCGTGGAAGCCAGCGGCCATTGTGACACAGCGGGGCTGCACAGAGCCCACGGTGCTTTGTGACCCGAGGCTCCCAGGAGAGCCTTTGTGATGCTGGGGAACTACAAGGAAGCCTGGCTCCTCTGTGACACCACCACAGAAGCTCAGGGGAGCCCTGGAGACCGTGGTGATGCTATGGAACCTGATGCAACCCTGCCTCCACTGTGACACCACAGAAGCTCAGGGAGCCCTGGAGACTGTGGTGATGCTATGGAACCTGATGCAACCCTGCCTCCACTGTGACACCACAGAACCTCTGGGAGCCCTGGAGACCGTGCTGATGCTATGGAACCTGATGCAACCCTGCCTCCACTGTGACACCACAGAAGCTCGGGGAGCTCTGCAGACCGTGGGGATGCTGGCGAAGCTGACGGAACCCTGGGCACCACAGTGACGCTATGGAACCTGGTGGAACCGAGGGGCCACAGTGACACTGTGGGGCCTTTTGGAAGCAACAGGACCCTGGTGGGAAGCCACGGGATGATTAATCCTGCACGAACCTGCTCCAGGTGGGCTCCTCTCTCCCCGCTTCCACAGGTGCTGCTAGGATCCCACTCCGGCACTGGCTTGGCACGGGCTGACGGCTTCCTTTGGCAATGGCTCTGCTCCAGGATGGCATGCTGCAGAGAATGCAGGTAGATTTTGTGCTCACTCCTGGCATGCAGCTGGACAATAAAGCCTGATCCAGCCCCCCCTCAGCATATGTCCGGCTCTGGCATTGGGGCGGGGCAACTTTGGGAGCAGCCCCAGCCCTGCTCCTGCTCCCGGCTGGGCACCCAGCTGCTGGGACACAGGTGTGTCCTGATGCCACCGTCTACTCCTTTGAGAAGGGGAGGACAGAGTGCATCAGGGAGTTTGGTGTGGCTTACATGCGGCAAGGAGAAGGTGCAGCCCCAAACTGGCTTTCACTTCTAGAACCTTTTGCTATTGCGGGAGCAGCTGCTGGAGCTTTTCAACCGAGCTGCAAGAGTGAAAAGTGTGATGGCATGTCTATCTGAGAAGGAAGGTTCGGTGCCGCAGCCTGTTGTGCACAATTTATATGCTGATAAGAGAAGGGGGTGCTTTTGGAACGTTTTCCTTCCTGACACTTCTGTCTCTGTGAGCTTTAGCTGCTTGGACTCAGGGATACCGAAGGTATGTGAAAGTGACTGGGATGCGAGAATCATGTTGCACAGGGAACAGGGAAGGTCAGCAAATGTTTCCTGTCCTGGCACATCTCTCAGTCTGAACTGCAGCTGCAGATGCTTCACTTCCGCCAAGGACTCTGCCACCTTGAGAGAAGGATGCGCTCTATGGAGTTGAGAAAGAAAGTGCGTCTCACTAGCTTCTTTCCTCTACTTCATAGACAGCAAAGGGGCTATGAAAGGCAGCACTGGCTTTTTGTTCTAGGACTTCTTCTTTACAAGCAGCTGCTGGATGTTTGGAAGGGGGTTTGGGATATGCAAAAATGAGAGGCTAAGATGGTAAGAGGGTAAGATGGAAGTCATCTGGCAAAAGCAGAGCTCACAAAAGGGCCAGCTGAGAAAGCTCTTGCTGCCTACAACTTCAACTGCACCCCTCAAAGCAGCAGCACACACGCTGCTCTCGGCACTTTCCTTCTCAGCTCTACGCACCATCCTAAGCCTTGCCTCTCCCACACTCAGGATCCAAAGACAACGGCACCAGGGACTGCTCACACACTAAAGGCACCAGGACAAAAGGCTCACCAGCTTGGCCTTTGCATTCCCGCTGACAGCTCCACAGCTTGAACCCAGAGAACTGCCTGCTGCCAACAGCCTTTCCAATCACTCTGAGCACCTCATGACAAGGAGTGTGGGGAATGAATCTCCAGCAGCCTCCTGCCCCAGGCTGTCCCCCGGGAGCAGCCCTGCTCCAGGCCGTGACTGCCACCTGCACAGCCAAAGGACCCAGAGCCGGTGTTACACACCACGGCTGTGCCTGGCACAGAGACACCAGTGGCCACACAAGTGGCCATGGCACTGTCCACACACAGTCCCTGCTGCTGCTCCCCCAGCCGCTGGCACCAACTCCCAGCCACCCACTCCTAAAGCCACGGGGCCCACTGGGACACTGCGGGGGCTCGTGGAAGCCAGCGGCCATTGTGACACAGCGGGGCTGCACAGAGCCCACGGTGCTTTGTGACCCGTGGCTCCCAGGAGAGCCTTTGTGATGCTGGGGAACTACAAGGAAGCCTGGCTCCTCTGTGACACCACCACAGAAGCTCAGGGGAGCCCTGGAGACCGTGCTGATGCTATTGAACCTGATGCAACCCTGCCTCCTCTGTGACACCACAGAAGCTCTTGGAGCCCTGGAGACCGTGGTGATGCTATGGAACCTGATGCAACCCTGCCTCCTCTGTGACACCACAGAACCTCTGGGAGCCCTGGAGACCGTGCTGATGCTATGGAACCTGATGCAACCCTGCCTCCACTGTGACACCACAGAAGCTCAGGGAGCCCTGGAGACTGTGGTGATGCTATGGAACCTGATGCAACCCTGCCTCCACTGTGACACCACAGAACCTCTGGGAGCCCTGGAGACCGTGCTGATGCTATGGAACCTGATGCAACCCTGCCTCCACTGTGACACCACAGAAGCTCGGGGAGCTCTGCAGACCGTGGGGATGCTGGCGAAGCTGACGGAACCCTGGGCACCACAGTGACGCTATGGAACCTGGTGGAACCGAGGGGCCACAGTGACACTGTGGGGCCTTTTGGAAGCAACAGGACCCTGGTGGGAAGCCACGGGATGATTAATCCTGCACGAACCTGCTCCAGGTGGGCTCCTCTCTCCCGGCTTCCACAGGTGCTGCTAGGATCCCACTCCGGCACTGGCTTGGCACGGGCTGACGGCTTCCTTTGGCAATGGCTCTGCTCCAGGATGGCATGCTGCAGAGAATGCAGGTAGATTTTGTGCTCACTCCTGGCATGCAGCTGGACAATAAAGCCTGATCCAGCCCCCCCTCAGCATATGTCCGGCTCTGGCATTGGGGCGGGGCAACTTTGGGAGCAGCCCCAGCCCTGCTCCTGCTCCCGGCTGGGCACCCAGCTGCTGGGACACAGGTGTGTCCTGATGCCACCGTCTACTCCTTTGAGAAGGGGAGGACAGAGTGCATCAGGGAGTTTGGTGTGGCTTACATGCGGCAAGGAGAAGGTGCAGCCCCAAACTGGCTTTCACTTCTAGAACCTTTTGCTATTGCGGGAGCAGCTGCTGGAGCTTTTCAACCGAGCTGCAAGAGTGAAAAGTGTGATGGCATGTCTATCTGAGAAGGAAGGTTCGGTGCCGCAGCCTGTTGTGCACAATTTATATGCTGATAAGAGAAGGGGGTGCTTTTGGAACGTTTTCCTTCCTGACACTTCTGTCTCTGTGAGCTTTAGCTGCTTGGACTCAGGGATACCGAAGGTATGTGAAAGTGACTGGGATGCGAGAATCATGTTGCACAGGGAACAGGGAAGGTCAGCAAATGTTTCCTGTCCTGGCACATCTCTCAGTCTGAACTGCAGCTGCAGATGCTTCACTTCCGCCAAGGACTCTGCCACCTTGAGAGAAGGATGCGCTCTATGGAGTTGAGAAAGAAAGTGCGTCTCACTAGCTTCTTTCCTCTACTTCATAGACAGCAAAGGGGCTATGAAAGGCAGCACTGGCTTTTTGTTCTAGGACTTCTTCTTTACAAGCAGCTGCTGGATGTTTGGAAGGGGGTTTGGGATATGCAAAAATGAGAGGCTAAGATGGTAAGAAGGTAAGATGGAAGTCATCTGGCAAAAGCAGAGCTCACAAAAGGGCCAGCTGAGAAAGCTCTTGCTGCCTACAACTTCTACTGCACCCCTCAAAGCAGCAGCACACACGCTGCTCTCGGCACTTTCCTTCTCAGCTCTACGCACCATCCTAAGCCTTGCCTCTCCCACACTCAGGATCCAAAGACAACGGCACCAGGGACTGCTCACACACTAAAGGCACCAGGACAAAAGGCTCACCAGCTTGGCCTTTGCATTCCCGCTGACAGCTCCACAGCTTGAACCCAGAGAACTGCCTGCTGCCAACAGCCTTTCCAATCACTCTGAGCACCTCATGACAAGGAGTGTGGGGAATGAATCTCCAGCAGCCTCCTGCCCCAGGCTGTCCCCCGGGAGCAGCCCTGCTCCAGGCCGTGACTGCCACCTGCACAGCCAAAGGACCCAGAGCCGGTGTTACACACCACGGCTGTGCCTGGCACAGAGACACCAGTGGCCACACAAGTGGCCATGGCACTGTCCACACACAGTCCCTGCTGCTGCTCCCCCAGCCGCTGGCACCAACTCCCAGCCACCCACTCCTAAAGCTACGGGGCCCACTGGGACACTGCGGGGGCTCGTGGAAGCCAGCGGCCATTGTGACACAGCGGGGCTGCACAGAGCCCACGGTGCTTTGTGACCCGTGGCTCCCAGGAGAGCCTTTGTGATGCTGGGGAACTACAAGGAAGCCTGGCTCCTCTGTGACACCACCACAGAAGCTCAGGGGAGCCCTGGAGACTGTGCTGATGCTATTGAACCTGATGCAACCCTGCCTCCACTGTGACACCACAGAACCTCTGGGAGCCCTGGAGACCGTGGTGATGCTATGGAACCTGATGCAACCCTGCCTCCTCTGTGACACCACAGAACCTCTGGGAGCTCTGGAGACCGTGCTGATGCTATGGAACCTGATGCAACCCTGCCTCCACTGTGACACCACAGAAGCTCAGGGAGCCCTGGAGACTGTGGTGATGCTATGGAACCTGATGCAACCCTGCCTCCACTGTGACACCACAGAACCTCTGGGAGCCCTGGAGACCGTGCTGATGCTATGGAACCTGATGCAACCCTGCCTCCACTGTGACACCACAGAAGCTCGGGGAGCTCTGCAGACCGTGGGGATGCTGGCGAAGCTGACGGAACCCTGGGCACCACAGTGACGCTATGGAACCTGGTGGAACCGAGGGGCCACAGTGACACTGTGGGGCCTTTTGGAAGCAACAGGACCCTGGTGGGAAGCCACGGGATGATTAATCCTGCACGAACCTGCTCCAGGTGGGCTCCTCTCTCCCGGCTTCCACAGGTGCTGCTAGGATCCCACTCCGGCACTGGCTTGGCACGGGCTGACGGCTTCCTTTGGCAATGGCTCTGCTCCAGGATGGCATGCTGCAGAGAATGCAGGTAGATTTTGTGCTCACTCCTGGCATGCAGCTGGACAATAAAGCCTGATCCAGCCCCCCCTCAGCATATGTCCGGCTCTGGCATTGGGGCGGGGCAACTTTGGGAGCAGCCCCAGCCCTGCTCCTGCTCCCGGCTGGGCACCCAGCTGCTGGGACACAGGTGTGTCCTGATGCCACCGTCTACTCCTTTGAGAAGGGGAGGACAGAGTGCATCAGGGAGTTTGGTGTGGCTTACATGCGGCAAGGAGAAGGTGCAGCCCCAAACTGGCTTTCACTTCTAGAACCTTTTGCTATTGCGGGAGCAGCTGCTGGAGCTTTTCAACCGAGCTGCAAGAGTGAAAAGTGTGATGGCATGTCTATCTGAGAAGGAAGGTTCGGTGCCGCAGCCTGTTGTGCACAATTTATATGCTGATAAGAGAAGGGGGTGCTTTTGGAACGTTTTCCTTCCTGACACTTCTGTCTCTGTGAGCTTTAGCTGCTTGGACTCAGGGGTACCGAAGGTATGTGAAAGTGACTGGGATGCGAGAATCATGTTGCACAGGGAACAGGGAAGGTCACCAAATGTTTCCTGTCCTGGCACATCTCTCAGTCTGAACTGCAGCTGCAGATGCTTCACTTCCGCCAAGGACTCTGCCACCTTGAGAGAAGGATGCGCTCTATGGAGTTGAGAAAGAAAGTGCGTCTCACTAGCTTCTTTCCTCTACTTCATAGACAGCAAAGGGGCTATGAAAGGCAGCACTGGCTTTTTGTTCTAGGACTTCTTCTTTACAAGCAGCTGCTGGATGTTTGGAAGGGGGTTTGGGATATGCAAAAATGAGAGGCTAAGATGGTAAGAGGGTAAGATGGAAGTCATCTGGCAAAAGCAGAGCTCACAAAAGGGCCAGCTGAGAAAGCTCTTGCTGCCTACAACTTCAACTGCACCCCTCAAAGCAGCAGCACACACGCTGCTCTCGGCACTTTCCTTCTCAGCTCTACGCACCATCCTAAGCCTTGCCTCTCCCACACTCAGGATCCAAAGACAACGGCACCAGGGACTGCTCACACACTAAAGGCACCAGGACAAAAGGCTCACCAGCTTGGCCTTTGCATTCCCGCTGACAGCTCCACAGCTTGAACCCAGAGAACTGCCTGCTGCCAACAGCCTTTCCAATCACTCTGAGCACCTCATGACAAGGAGTGTGGGGAATGAATCTCCAGCAGCCTCCTGCCCCAGGCTGTCCCCCGGGAGCAGCCCTGCTCCAGGCTGTGACTGCCACCTGCACAGCCAAAGGACCCAGAGCCGGTGTTACACACCACGGCTGTGCCTGGCACAGAGACACCAGTGGCCACACAAGTGGCCATGGCACTGTCCACACACAGTCCCTGCTGCTGCTCCCCCAGCCGCTGGCACCAACTCCCAGCCACCCACTCCTAAAGCCACGGGGCCCACTGGGACACTGCGGGGGCTTGTGGAAGCCAGCGGCCATTGTGACACAGCGGGGCTGCACAGAGCCCACGGTGCTTTGTGACCCGTGGCTCCCAGGAGAGCCTTTGTGATGCTGGGGAACTACAAGGAAGCCTGGCTCCTCTGTGACACCACCACAGAAGCTCAGGGGAGCCCTGGAGACCGTGGTGATGCTATGGAACCTGATGCAACCCTGCCTCCACTGTGACACCACAGAAGCTCAGGGAGCCCTGGAGACTGTGGTGATGCTATGGAACCTGATGCAACCCTGCCTCCACTGTGACACCACAGAACCTCTGGGAGCCCTGGAGACCGTGCTGATGCTATGGAACCTGATGCAACCCTGCCTCCACTGTGACACCACAGAAGCTCGGGGAGCTCTGCAGACCGTGGGGATGCTGGCGAAGCTGACGGAACCCTGGGCACCACAGTGACGCTATGGAACCTGGTGGAACCGAGGGGCCACAGTGACACTGTGGGGCCTTTTGGAAGCAACAGGACCCTGGTGGGAAGCCACGGGATGATTAATCCTGCACGAACCTGCTCCAGGTGGGCTCCTCTCTCCCGGCTTCCACAGGTGCTGCTAGGATCCCACTCCGGCACTGGCTTGGCACGGGCTGACGGCTTCCTTTGGCAATGGCTCTGCTCCAGGATGGCATGCTGCAGAGAATGCAGGTAGATTTTGTGCTCACTCCTGGCATGCAGCTGGACAATAAAGCCTGATCCAGCCCCCCCTCAGCATATGTCCGGCTCTGGCATTGGGGCGGGGCAACTTTGGGAGCAGCCCCAGCCCTGCTCCTGCTCCCGGCTGGGCACCCAGCTGCTGGGACACAGGTGTGTCCTGATGCACAGTCTACTCCTTTGAGAAGGGGAGGACAGAGTGCATCAGGGAGTTTGGTGTGGCTTACATGCGGCAAGGAGAAGGTGCAGCCCCAAACTGGCTTTCACTTCTAGAACCTTTTGCTATTGCGGGAGCAGCTGCTGGAGCTTTTCAACCGAGCTGCAAGAGTGAAAAGTGTGATGGCATGTCTATCTGAGAAGGAAGGTTCGGTGCCGCAGCCTGTTGTGCACAATTTATATGCTGATAAGAGAAGGGGGTGCTTTTGGAACGTTTTCCTTCCTGACACTTCTGTCTCTGTGAGCTTTAGCTGCTTGGACTCAGGGATACCGAAGGTATGTGAAAGTGACTGGGATGCGAGAATCATGTTGCACAGGGAACAGGGAAGGTCAGCAAATGTTTCCTGTCCTGGAACATCTCTCAGTCTGAACTGCAGCTGCAGATGCTTCACTTCCGCCAAGGACTCTGCCACCTTGAGAGAAGGATGCGCTCTATGGAGTTGAGAAAGAAAGTGCGTCTCACTAGCTTCTTTCCTCTACTTCATAGACAGCAAAGGGGCTATGAAAGGCAGCACTGGCTTTTTGTTCTAGGACTTCTTCTTTACAAGCAGCTGCTGGATGTTTGGAAGGGGGTTTGGGATATGCAAAAATGAGAGGCTAAGATGGTAAGAGGGTAAGATGGAAGTCATCTGGCAAAAGCAGAGCTCACAAAAGGGCCAGCTGAGAAAGCTCTTGCTGCCTACAACTTCAACTGCACCCCTCAAAGCAGCAGCACACACGCTGCTCTCGGCACTTTCCTTCTCAGCTCTACGCACCATCCTAAGCCTTGCCTCTCCCACACTCAGGATCCAAAGACAACGGCACCAGGGACTGCTCACACACTAAAGGCACCAGGACAAAAGGCTCACCAGCTTGGCCTTTGCATTCCCGCTGACAGCTCCACAGCTTGAACCCAGAGAACTGCCTGCTGCCAACAGCCTTTCCAATCACTCTGAGCACCTCATGACAAGGAGTGTGGGGAATGAATCTCCAGCAGCCTCCTGCCCCAGGCTGTCCCCCGGGAGCAGCCCTGCTCCAGGCCGTGACTGCCACCTGCACAGCCAAAGGACCCAGAGCCGGTGTTACACACCACGGCTGTGCCTGGCACAGAGACACCAGTGGCCACACAAGTGGCCATGGCACTGTCCACACACAGTCCCTGCTGCTGCTCCCCCAGCCGCTGGCACCAACTCCCAGCCACCCACTCCTAAAGCCACGGGGCCCACTGGGACACTGCGGGGGCTCGTGGAAGCCAGCGGCCATTGTGACACAGCGGGGCTGCACAGAGCCCACGGTGCTTTGTGACCCGTGGCTCCCAGGAGAGCCTTTGTGATGCTGGGGAACTACAAGGAAGCCTGCCTCCTCTGTGACACCACCACAGAAGCTCAGGGGAGCCCTGGAGACCGTGCTGATGCTATTGAACCTGATGCAACCCTGCCTCCTCTGTGACACCACAGAAGCTCTTGGAGCCCTGGAGACCGTGGTGATGCTATGGAACCTGATGCAACCCTGCCTCCTCTGTGACACCACAGAACCTCTGGGAGCCCTGGAGACCGTGCTGATGCTATGGAACCTGATGCAACCCTGCCTCCACTGTGACACCACAGAAGCTCAGGGAGCCCTGGAGACTGTGGTGATGCTATGGAACCTGATGCAACCCTGCCTCCACTGTGACACCACAGAACCTCTGGGAGCCCTGGAGACCGTGCTGATGCTATGGAACCTGATGCAACCCTGCCTCCACTGTAACACCACAGAAGCTCGGGGAGCTCTGCAGACCGTGGGGATGCTGGCGAAGCTGACGGAACCCTGGGCACCACAGTGACGCTATGGAACCTGGTGGAACCGAGGGGCCACAGTGACACTGTGGGGCCTTTTGGAAGCAACAGGACCCTGGTGGGAAGCCACGGGATGATTAATCCTGCACGAACCTGCTCCAGGTGGGCTCCTCTCTCCCGGCTTCCACAGGTGCTGCTAGGATCCCACTCCGGCACTGGCTTGGCACGGGCTGACGGCTTCCTTTGGCAATGGCTCTGCTCCAGGATGGCATGCTGCAGAGAATGCAGGTAGATTTTGTGCTCACTCCTGGCATGCAGCTGGACAATAAAGCCTGATCCAGCCCCCCCTCAGCATATGTCCGGCTCTGGCATTGGGGCGGGGCAACTTTGGGAGCAGCCCCAGCCCTGCTCCTGCTCCCGGCTGGGCACCCAGCTGCTGGGACACAGGTGTGTCCTGATGCCACCGTCTACTCCTTTGAGAAGGGGAGGACAGAGTGCATCAGGGAGTTTGGTGTGGCTTACATGCGGCAAGGAGAAGGTGCAGCCCCAAACTGGCTTTCACTTCTAGAACCTTTTGCTATTGCGGGAGCAGCTGCTGGAGCTTTTCAACCGAGCTGCAAGAGTGAAAAGTGTGATGGCATGTCTATCTGAGAAGGAAGGTTCGGTGCCGCAGCCTGTTGTGCACAATTTATATGCTGATAAGAGAAGGGGGTGCTTTTGGAACGTTTTCCTTCCTGACACTTCTGTCTCTGTGAGCTTTAGCTGCTTGGACTCAGGGATACCGAAGGTATGTGAAAGTGACTGGGATGCGAGAATCATGTTGCACAGGGAACAGGGAAGGTCAGCAAATGTTTCCTGTCCTGGCACATCTCTCAGTCTGAACTGCAGCTGCAGATGCTTCACTTCCGCCAAGGACTCTGCCACCTTGAGAGAAGGATGCGCTCTATGGAGTTGAGAAAGAAAGTGCGTCTCACTAGCTTCTTTCCTCTACTTCATAGACAGCAAAGGGGCTATGAAAGGCAGCACTGGCTTTTTGTTCTAGGACTTCTTCTTTACAAGCAGCTGCTGGATGTTTGGAAGGGGGTTTGGGATATGCAAAAATGAGAGGCTAAGATGGTAAGAAGGTAAGATGGAAGTCATCTGGCAAAAGCAGAGCTCACAAAAGGGCCAGCTGAGAAAGCTCTTGCTGCCTACAACTTCAACTGCACCCCTCAAAGCAGCAGCACACACGCTGCTCTCGGCACTTTCCTTCTCAGCTCTACGCACCATCCTAAGCCTTGCCTCTCCCACACTCAGGATCCAAAGACAACGGCACCAGGGACTGCTCACACACTAAAGGCACCAGGACAAAAGGCTCACCAGCTTGGCCTTTGCATTCCCGCTGACAGCTCCACAGCTTGAACCCAGAGAACTGCCTGCTGCCAACAGCCTTTCCAATCACTCTGAGCACCTCATGACAAGGAGTGTGGGGAATGAATCTCCAGCAGCCTCCTGCCCCAGGCTGTCCCCCGGGAGCAGCCCTGCTCCAGGCCGTGACTGCCACCTGCACAGCCAAAGGACCCAGAGCCGGTGTTACACACCACGGCTGTGCCTGGCACAGAGACACCAGTGGCCACACAAGTGGCCATGGCACTGTCCACACACAGTCCCTGCTGCTGCTCCCCCAGCCGCTGGCACCAACTCCCAGCCACCCACTCCTAAAGCTACGGGGCCCACTGGGACACTGCGGGGGCTCGTGGAAGCCAGCGGCCATTGTGACACAGCAATGCTGCACAGAGCCCACGGTGCTTTGTGACCCGTGGCTCCCAGGAGAGCCTTTGTGATGCTGGGGAACTACAAGGAAGCCTGGCTCCTCTGTGACACCACCACAGAAGCTCAGGGGAGCCCTGGAGACCGTGCTGATGCTATGGAACCTGATGCAACCCTGCCTCCTCTGTGACACCACAGAACCTCTGGGAGCCCTGGAGACCGTGCTGATGCTATGGAACCTGATGCAACCCTGCCTCCACTGTGACACCACAGAAGCTCAGGGAGCCCTGGAGACTGTGGTGATGCTATGGAACCTGATGCAACCCTGCCTCCACTGTGACACCACAGAACCTCTGGGAGCCCTGGAGACCGTGCTGATGCTATGGAACCTGATGCAACCCTGCCTCCACTGTGACACCACAGAAGCTCGGGGAGCTCTGCAGACCGTGGGGATGCTGGCGAAGCTGACGGAACCCTGGGCACCACAGTGACGCTATGGAACCTGGTGGAACCGAGGGGCCACAGTGACACTGTGGGGCCTTTTGGAAGCAACAGGACCCTGGTGGGAAGCCACGGGATGATTAATCCTGCACGAACCTGCTCCAGGTGGGCTCCTCTCTCCCGGCTTCCACAGGTGCTGCTAGGATCCCACTCCGGCACTGGCTTGGCACGGGCTGACGGCTTCCTTTGGCAATGGCTCTGCTCCAGGATGGCATGCTGCAGAGAATGCAGGTAGATTTTGTGCTCACTCCTGGCATGCAGCTGGACAATAAAGCCTGATCCAGCCCCCCCTCAGCATATGTCCGGCTCTGGCATTGGGGCGGGGCAACTTTGGGAGCAGCCCCAGCCCTGCTCCTGCTCCCGGCTGGGCACCCAGCTGCTGGGACACAGGTGTGTCCTGATGCCACCGTCTACTCCTTTGAGAAGGGGAGGACAGAGTGCATCAGGGAGTTTGGTGTGGCTTACATGCGGCAAGGAGAAGGTGCAGCCCCAAACTGGCTTTCACTTCTAGAACCTTTTGCTATTGCGGGAGCAGCTGCTGGAGCTTTTCAACCGAGCTGCAAGAGTGAAAAGTGTGATGGCATGTCTATCTGAGAAGGAAGGTTCGGTGCCGCAGCCTGTTGTGCACAATTTATATGCTGATAAGAGAAGGGGGTGCTTTTGGAACGTTTTCCTTCCTGACACTTCTGTCTCTGTGAGCTTTAGCTGCTTGGACTCAGGGATACCGAAGGTATGTGAAAGTGACTGGGATGCGAGAATCATGTTGCACAGGGAACAGGGAAGGTCAGCAAATGTTTCCTGTCCTGGCACATCTCTCAGTCTGAACTGCAGCTGCAGATGCTTCACTTCCGCCAAGGACTCTGCCACCTTGAGAGAAGGATGCGCTCTATGGAGTTGAGAAAGAAAGTGCGTCTCACTAGCTTCTTTCCTCTACTTCATAGACAGCAAAGGGGCTATGAAAGGCAGCACTGGCTTTTTGTTCTAGGACTTCTTCTTTACAAGCAGCTGCTGGATGTTTGGAAGGGGGTTTGGGATATGCAAAAATGAGAGGCTAAGATGGTAAGAGGGTAAGATGGAAGTCATCTGGCAAAAGCAGAGCTCACAAAAGGGCCAGCTGAGAAAGCTCTTGCTGCCTACAACTTCAACTGCACCCCTCAAAGCAGCAGCACACACGCTGCTCTCGGCACTTTCCTTCTCAGCTCTACGCACCATCCTAAGCCTTGCCTCTCCCACACTCAGGATCCAAAGACAACGGCACCAGGGACTGCTCACACACTAAAGGCACCAGGACAAAAGGCTCACCAGCTTGGCCTTTGCATTCCCGCTGACAGCTCCACAGCTTGAACCCAGAGAACTGCCTGCTGCCAACAGCCTTTCCAATCACTCTGAGCACCTCATGACAAGGAGTGTGGGGAATGAATCTCCAGCAGCCTCCTGCCCCAGGCTGTCCCCCGGGAGCAGCCCTGCTCCAGGCTGTGACTGCCACCTGCACAGCCAAAGGACCCAGAGCCGGTGTTACACACCACGGCTGTGCCTGGCACAGAGACACCAGTGGCCACACAAGTGGCCATGGCACTGTCCACACACAGTCCCTGCTGCTGCTCCCCCAGCCGCTGGCACCAACTCCCAGCCACCCACTCCTAAAGCCACGGGGCCCACTGGGACACTGCGGGGGCTCGTGGAAGCCAGCGGCCATTGTGACACAGCGGGGCTGCACAGAGCCCACGGTGCTTTGTGACCCGTGGCTCCCAGGAGAGCCTTTGTGATGCTGGGGAACTACAAGGAAGCCTGGCTCCTCTGTGACACCACCACAGAAGCTCAGGGGAGCCCTGGAGACCGTGGTGATGCTATGGAACCTGATGCAACCCTGCCTCCACTGTGACACCACAGAAGCTCAGGGAGCCCTGGAGACTGTGGTGATGCTATGGAACCTGATGCAACCCTGCCTCCACTGTGACACCACAGAACCTCTGGGAGCCCTGGAGACCGTGCTGATGCTATGGAACCTGATGCAACCCTGCCTCCACTGTGACACCACAGAAGCTCGGGGAGCTCTGCAGACCGTGGGGATGCTGGCGAAGCTGACGGAACCCTGGGCACCACAGTGACGCTATGGAACCTGGTGGAACCGAGGGGCCACAGTGACACTGTGGGGCCTTTTGGAAGCAACAGGACCCTGGTGGGAAGCCACGGGATGATTAATCCTGCACGAACCTGCTCCAGGTGGGCTCCTCTCTCCCGGCTTCCACAGGTGCTGCTAGGATCCCACTCCGGCACTGGCTTGGCACGGGCTGACGGCTTCCTTTGGCAATGGCTCTGCTCCAGGATGGCATGCTGCAGAGAATGCAGGTAGATTTTGTGCTCACTCCTGGCATGCAGCTGGACAATAAAGCCTGATCCAGCCCCCCCTCAGCATATGTCCGGCTCTGGCATTGGGGCGGGGCAACTTTGGGAGCAGCCCCAGCCCTGCTCCTGCTCCCGGCTGGGCACCCAGCTGCTGGGACACAGGTGTGTCCTGATGCCACCGTCTACTCCTTTGAGAAGGGGAGGACAGAGTGCATCAGGGAGTTTGGTGTGGCTTACATGCGGCAAGGAGAAGGTGCAGCCCCAAACTGGCTTTCACTTCTAGAACCTTTTGCTATTGCGGGAGCAGCTGCTGGAGCTTTTCAACCGAGCTGCAAGAGTGAAAAGTGTGATGGCATGTCTATCTGAGAAGGAAGGTTCGGTGCCGCAGCCTGTTGTGCACAATTTATATGCTGATAAGAGAAGGGGGTGCTTTTGGAACGTTTTCCTTCCTGACACTTCTGTCTCTGTGAGCTTTAGCTGCTTGGACTCAGGGATACCGAAGGTATGTGAAAGTGACTGGGATGCGAGAATCATGTTGCACAGGGAACAGGGAAGGTCAGCAAATGTTTCCTGTCCTGGCACATCTCTCAGTCTGAACTGCAGCTGCAGATGCTTCACTTCCGCCAAGGACTCTGCCACCTTGAGAGAAGGATGCGCTCTATGGAGTTGAGAAAGAAAGTGCGTCTCACTAGCTTCTTTCCTCTACTTCATAGACAGCAAAGGGGCTATGAAAGGCAGCACTGGCTTTTTGTTCTAGGACTTCTTCTTTACAAGCAGCTGCTGGATGTTTGGAAGGGGGTTTGGGATATGCAAAAATGAGAGGCTAAGATGGTAAGAGGGTAAGATGGAAGTCATCTGGCAAAAGCAGAGCTCACAAAAGGGCCAGCTGAGAAAGCTCTTGCTGCCTACAACTTCAACTGCACCCCTCAAAGCAGCAGCACACACGCTGCTCTCGGCACTTTCCTTCTCAGCTCTACGCACCATCCTAAGCCTTGCCTCTCCCACACTCAGGATCCAAAGACAACGGCACCAGGGACTGCTCACACACTAAAGGCACCAGGACAAAAGGCTCACCAGCTTGGCCTTTGCATTCCCGCTGACAGCTCCACAGCTTGAACCCAGAGAACTGCCTGCTGCCAACAGCCTTTCCAATCACTCTGAGCACCTCATGACAAGGAGTGTGGGGAATGAATCTCCAGCAGCCTCCTGCCCCAGGCTGTCCCCCGGGAGCAGCCCTGCTCCAGGCCGTGACTGCCACCTGCACAGCCAAAGGACCCAGAGCCGGTGTTACACACCACGGCTGTGCCTGGCACAGAGACACCAGTGGCCACACAAGTGGCCATGGCACTGTCCACACACAGTCCCTGCTGCTGCTCCCCCAGCCGCTGGCACCAACTCCCAGCCACCCACTCCTAAAGCCACGGGGCCCACTGGGACACTGCGGGGGCTCGTGGAAGCCAGCGGCCATTGTGACACAGCGGGGCTGCACAGAGCCCACGGTGCTTTGTGACCCGTGGCTCCCAGGAGAGCCTTTGTGATGCTGGGGAACTACAAGGAAGCCTGGCTCCTCTGTGACACCACCACAGAAGCTCAGGGGAGCCCTGGAGACTGTGCTGATGCTATTGAACCTGATGCAACCCTGCCTCCACTGTGACACCACAGAACCTCTGGGAGCCCTGGAGACCGTGGTGATGCTATGGAACCTGATGCAACCCTGCCTCCTCTGTGACACCACAGAACCTCTGGGAGCTCTGGAGACCGTGCTGATGCTATGGAACCTGATGCAACCCTGCCTCCACTGTGACACCACAGAAGCTCAGGGAGCCCTGGAGACTGTGGTGATGCTATGGAACCTGATGCAACCCTGCCTCCACTGTGACACCACAGAACCTCTGGGAGCCCTGGAGACCGTGCTGATGCTATGGAACCTGATGCAACCCTGCCTCCACTGTGACACCACAGAAGCTCGGGGAGCTCTGCAGACCGTGGGGATGCTGGCGAAGCTGACGGAACCCTGGGCACCACAGTGACGCTATGGAACCTGGTGGAACCGAGGGGCCACAGTGACACTGTGGGGCCTTTTGGAAGCAACAGGACCCTGGTGGGAAGCCACGGGATGATTAATCCTGCACGAACCTGCTCCAGGTGGGCTCCTCTCTCCCGGCTTCCACAGGTGCTGCTAGGATCCCACTCCGGCACTGGCTTGGCACGGGCTGACGGCTTCCTTTGGCAATGGCTCTGCTCCAGGATGGCATGCTGCAGAGAATGCAGGTAGATTTTGTGCTCACTCCTGGCATGCAGCTGGACAATAAAGCCTGATCCAGCCCCCCCTCAGCATATGTCCGGCTCTGGCATTGGGGCGGGGCAACTTTGGGAGCAGCCCCAGCCCTGCTCCTGCTCCCGGCTGGGCACCCAGCTGCTGGGACACAGGTGTGTCCTGATGCCACCGTCTACTCCTTTGAGAAGGGGAGGACAGAGTGCATCAGGGAGTTTGGTGTGGCTTACATGCGGCAAGGAGAAGGTGCAGCCCCAAACTGGCTTTCACTTCTAGAACCTTTTGCTATTGCGGGAGCAGCTGCTGGAGCTTTTCAACCGAGCTGCAAGAGTGAAAAGTGTGATGGCATGTCTATCTGAGAAGGAAGGTTCGGTGCCGCAGCCTGTTGTGCACAATTTATATGCTGATAAGAGAAGGGGGTGCTTTTGGAACGTTTTCCTTCCTGACACTTCTGTCTCTGTGAGCTTTAGCTGCTTGGACTCAGGGGTACCGAAGGTATGTGAAAGTGACTGGGATGCGAGAATCATGTTGCACAGGGAACAGGGAAGGTCACCAAATGTTTCCTGTCCTGGCACATCTCTCAGTCTGAACTGCAGCTGCAGATGCTTCACTTCCGCCAAGGACTCTGCCACCTTGAGAGAAGGATGCGCTCTATGGAGTTGAGAAAGAAAGTGCGTCTCACTAGCTTCTTTCCTCTACTTCATAGACAGCAAAGGGGCTATGAAAGGCAGCACTGGCTTTTTGTTCTAGGACTTCTTCTTTACAAGCAGCTGCTGGATGTTTGGAAGGGGGTTTGGGATATGCAAAAATGAGAGGCTAAGATGGTAAGAGGGTAAGATGGAAGTCATCTGGCAAAAGCAGAGCTCACAAAAGGGCCAGCTGAGAAAGCTCTTGCTGCCTACAACTTCAACTGCACCCCTCAAAGCAGCAGCACACACGCTGCTCTCGGCACTTTCCTTCTCAGCTCTACGCACCATCCTAAGCCTTGCCTCTCCCACACTCAGGATCCAAAGACAACGGCACCAGGGACTGCTCACACACTAAAGGCACCAGGACAAAAGGCTCACCAGCTTGGCCTTTGCATTCCCGCTGACAGCTCCACAGCTTGAACCCAGAGAACTGCCTGCTGCCAACAGCCTTTCCAATCACTCTGAGCACCTCATGACAAGGAGTGTGGGGAATGAATCTCCAGCAGCCTCCTGCCCCAGGCTGTCCCCCGGGAGCAGCCCTGCTCCAGGCTGTGACTGCCACCTGCACAGCCAAAGGACCCAGAGCCGGTGTTACACACCACGGCTGTGCCTGGCACAGAGACACCAGTGGCCACACAAGTGGCCATGGCACTGTCCACACACAGTCCCTGCTGCTGCTCCCCCAGCCGCTGGCACCAACTCCCAGCCACCCACTCCTAAAGCCACGGGGCCCACTGGGACACTGCGGGGGCTTGTGGAAGCCAGCGGCCATTGTGACACAGCGGGGCTGCACAGAGCCCACGGTGCTTTGTGACCCGTGGCTCCCAGGAGAGCCTTTGTGATGCTGGGGAACTACAAGGAAGCCTGGCTCCTCTGTGACACCACCACAGAAGCTCAGGGGAGCCCTGGAGACCGTGGTGATGCTATGGAACCTGATGCAACCCTGCCTCCACTGTGACACCACAGAAGCTCAGGGAGCCCTGGAGACTGTGGTGATGCTATGGAACCTGATGCAACCCTGCCTCCACTGTGACACCACAGAACCTCTGGGAGCCCTGGAGACCGTGCTGATGCTATGGAACCTGATGCAACCCTGCCTCCACTGTGACACCACAGAAGCTCGGGGAGCTCTGCAGACCGTGGGGATGCTGGCGAAGCTGACGGAACCCTGGGCACCACAGTGACGCTATGGAACCTGGTGGAACCGAGGGGCCACAGTGACACTGTGGGGCCTTTTGGAAGCAACAGGACCCTGGTGGGAAGCCACGGGATGATTAATCCTGCACGAACCTGCTCCAGGTGGGCTCCTCTCTCCCGGCTTCCACAGGTGCTGCTAGGATCCCACTCCGGCACTGGCTTGGCACGGGCTGACGGCTTCCTTTGGCAATGGCTCTGCTCCAGGATGGCATGCTGCAGAGAATGCAGGTAGATTTTGTGCTCACTCCTGGCATGCAGCTGGACAATAAAGCCTGATCCAGCCCCCCCTCAGCATATGTCCGGCTCTGGCATTGGGGCGGGGCAACTTTGGGAGCAGCCCCAGCCCTGCTCCTGCTCCCGGCTGGGCACCCAGCTGCTGGGACACAGGTGTGTCCTGATGCCACCGTCTACTCCTTTGAGAAGGGGAGGACAGAGTGCATCAGGGAGTTTGGTGTGGCTTACATGCGGCAAGGAGAAGGTGCAGCCCCAAACTGGCTTTCACTTCTAGAACCTTTTGCTATTGCGGGAGCAGCTGCTGGAGCTTTTCAACCGAGCTGCAAGAGTGAAAAGTGTGATGGCATGTCTATCTGAGAAGGAAGGTTCGGTGCCGCAGCCTGTTGTGCACAATTTATATGCTGATAAGAGAAGGGGGTGCTTTTGGAACGTTTTCCTTCCTGACACTTCTGTCTCTGTGAGCTTTAGCTGCTTGGACTCAGGGATACCGAAGGTATGTGAAAGTGACTGGGATGCGAGAATCATGTTGCACAGGGAACAGGGAAGGTCAGCAAATGTTTCCTGTCCTGGCACATCTCTCAGTCTGAACTGCAGCTGCAGATGCTTCACTTCCGCCAAGGACTCTGCCACCTTGAGAGAAGGATGCGCTCTATGGAGTTGAGAAAGAAAGTGCGTCTCACTAGCTTCTTTCCTCTACTTCATAGACAGCAAAGGGGCTATGAAAGGCAGCACTGGCTTTTTGTTCTAGGACTTCTTCTTTACAAGCAGCTGCTGGATGTTTGGAAGGGGGTTTGGGATATGCAAAAATGAGAGGCTAAGATGGTAAGAGGGTAAGATGGAAGTCATCTGGCAAAAGCAGAGCTCACAAAAGGGCCAGCTGAGAAAGCTCTTGCTGCCTACAACTTCAACTGCACCCCTCAAAGCAGCAGCACACACGCTGCTCTCGGCACTTTCCTTCTCAGCTCTACGCACCATCCTAAGCCTTGCCTCTCCCACACTCAGGATCCAAAGACAACGGCACCAGGGACTGCTCACACACTAAAGGCACCAGGACAAAAGGCTCAGCAGCTTGGCCTTTGCATTCCCGCTGACAGCTCCACAGCTTGAACCCAGAGAACTGCCTGCTGCCAACAGCCTTTCCAATCACTCTGAGCACCTCATGACAAGGAGTGTGGGGAATGAATCTCCAGCAGCCTCCTGCCCCAGGCTGTCCCCCGGGAGCAGCCCTGCTCCAGGACGTGACTGCCACCTGCACAGCCAAAGGACCCAGAGCCGGTGTTACACACCACGGCTGTGCCTGGCACAGAGACACCAGTGGCCACACAAGTGGCCATGGCACTGTCCACACACAGTCCCTGCTGCTGCTCCCCCAGCCGCTGGCACCAACTCCCAGCCACCCACTCCTAAAGCCACGGGGCCCACTGGGACACTGCGGGGGCTCGTGGAAGCCAGCGGCCATTGTGACACAGCGGGGCTGCACAGAGCCCACGGTGCTTTGTGACCCGTGGCTCCCAGGAGAGCCTTTGTGATGCTGGGGAACTACAAGGAAGCCTGGCTCCTCTGTGACACCACCACAGAAGCTCAGGGGAGCCCTGGAGACCGTGCTGATGCTATTGAACCTGATGCAACCCTGCCTCCTCTGTGACACCACAGAAGCTCTTGGAGCCCTGGAGACCGTGGTGATGCTATGGAACCTGATGCAACCCTGCCTCCTCTGTGACACCACAGAACCTCTGGGAGCTCTGGAGACCGTGCTGATGCTATGGAACCTGATGCAACCCTGCCTCCTCTGTGACACCACAGAACCTCTGGGAGCCCTGGAGACCGTGCTGATGCTATGGAACCTGATGCAACCCTGCCTCCACTGTGACACCACAGAAGCTCAGGGAGCCCTGGAGACTGTGGTGATGCTATGGAACCTGATGCAACCCTGCCTCCACTGTGACACCACAGAACCTCTGGGAGCCCTGGAGACCGTGCTGATGCTATGGAACCTGATGCAACCCTGCCTCCACTGTGACACCACAGAAGCTCGGGGAGCTCTGCAGACCGTGGGGATGCTGGCGAAGCTGACGGAACCCTGGGCACCACAGTGACGCTATGGAACCTGGTGGAACCGAGGGGCCACAGTGACACTGTGGGGCCTTTTGGAAGCAACAGGACCCTGGTGGGAAGCCACGGGATGATTAATCCTGCACGAACCTGCTCCAGGTGGGCTCCTCTCTCCCGGCTTCCACAGGTGCTGCTAGGATCCCACTCCGGCACTGGCTTGGCACGGGCTGACGGCTTCCTTTGGCAATGGCTCTGCTCCAGGATGGCATGCTGCAGAGAATGCAGGTAGATTTTGTGCTCACTCCTGGCATGCAGCTGGACAATAAAGCCTGATCCAGCCCCCCCTCAGCATATGTCCGGCTCTGGCATTGGGGCGGGGCAACTTTGGGAGCAGCCCCAGCCCTGCTCCTGCTCCCGGCTGGGCACCCAGCTGCTGGGACACAGGTGTGTCCTGATGCCACCGTCTACTCCTTTGAGAAGGGGAGGACAGAGTGCATCAGGGAGTTTGGTGTGGCTTACATGCGGCAAGGAGAAGGTGCAGCCCCAAACTGGCTTTCACTTCTAGAACCTTTTGCTATTGCGGGAGCAGCTGCTGGAGCTTTTCAACCGAGCTGCAAGAGTGAAAAGTGTGATGGCATGTCTATCTGAGAAGGAAGGTTCGGTGCCGCAGCCTGTTGTGCACAATTTATATGCTGATAAGAGAAGGGGGTGCTTTTGGAACGTTTTCCTTCCTGACACTTCTGTCTCTGTGAGCTTTAGCTGCTTGGACTCAGGGGTACCGAAGGTATGTGAAAGTGACTGGGATGCGAGAATCATGTTGCACAGGGAACAGGGAAGGTCAGCAAATGTTTCCTGTCCTGGCACATCTCTCAGTCTGAACTGCAGCTGCAGATGCTTCACTTCCGCCAAGGACTCTGCCACCTTGAGAGAAGGATGCGCTCTATGGAGTTGAGAAAGAAAGTGCGTCTCACTAGCTTCTTTCCTCTACTTCATAGACAGCAAAGGGGCTATGAAAGGCAGCACTGGCTTTTTGTTCTAGGACTTCTTCTTTACAAGCAGCTGCTGGATGTTTGGAAGGGGGTTTGGGATATGCAAAAATGAGAGGCTAAGATGGTAAGAGGGTAAGATGGAAGTCATCTGGCAAAAGCAGAGCTCACAAAAGGGCCAGCTGAGAAAGCTCTTGCTGCCTACAACTTCAACTGCACCCCTCAAAGCAGCAGCACACACGCTGCTCTCGGCACTTTCCTTCTCAGCTCTACGCACCATCCTAAGCCTTGCCTCTCCCACACTCAGGATCCAAAGACAACGGCACCAGGGACTGCTCACACACTAAAGGCACCAGGACAAAAGGCTCACCAGCTTGGCCTTTGCATTCCCGCTGACAGCTCCACAGCTTGAACCCAGAGAACTGCCTGCTGCCAACAGCCTTTCCAATCACTCTGAGCACCTCATGACAAGGAGTGTGGGGAATGAATCTCCAGCAGCCTCCTGCCCCAGGCTGTCCCCCGGGAGCAGCCCTGCTCCAGGCTGTGACTGCCACCTGCACAGCCAAAGGACCCAGAGCCGGTGTTACACACCACGGCTGTGCCTGGCACAGAGACACCAGTGGCCACACAAGTGGCCATGGCACTGTCCACACACAGTCCCTGCTGCTGCTCCCCCAGCCGCTGGCACCAACTCCCAGCCACCCACTCCTAAAGCCACGGGGCCCACTGGGACACTGCGGGGGCTCGTGGAAGCCAGCGGCCATTGTGACACAGCGGGGCTGCACAGAGCCCACGGTGCTTTGTGACCCGTGGCTCCCAGGAGAGCCTTTGTGATGCTGGGGAACTACAAGGAAGCCTGGCTCCTCTGTGACACCACCACAGAAGCTCAGGGGAGCCCTGGAGACCGTGCTGATGCTATGGAACCTGATGCAACCCTGCCTCCTCTGTGACACCACAGAACCTCTGGGAGCCCTGGAGACCGTGCTGATGCTATGGAACCTGATGCAACCCTGCCTCCACTGTGACACCACAGAAGCTCAGGGAGCCCTGGAGACTGTGGTGATGCTATGGAACCTGATGCAACCCTGCCTCCACTGTGACACCACAGAACCTCTGGGAGCCCTGGAGACCGTGCTGATGCTATGGAACCTGATGCAACCCTGCCTCCACTGTGACACCACAGAAGCTCGGGGAGCTCTGCAGACCGTGGGGATGCTGGCGAAGCTGACGGAACCCTGGGCACCACAGTGACGCTATGGAACCTGGTGGAACCGAGGGGCCACAGTGACACTGTGGGGCCTTTTGGAAGCAACAGGACCCTGGTGGGAAGCCACGGGATGATTAATCCTGCACGAACCTGCTCCAGGTGGGCTCCTCTCTCCCGGCTTCCACAGGTGCTGCTAGGATCCCACTCCGGCACTGGCTTGGCACGGGCTGACGGCTTCCTTTGGCAATGGCTCTGCTCCAGGATGGCATGCTGCAGAGAATGCAGGTAGATTTTGTGCTCACTCCTGGCATGCAGCTGGACAATAAAGCCTGATCCAGCCCCCCCTCAGCATATGTCCGGCTCTGGCATTGGGGCGGGGCAACTTTGGGAGCAGCCCCAGCCCTGCTCCTGCTCCCGGCTGGGCACCCAGCTGCTGGGACACAGGTGTGTCCTGATGCCACCGTCTACTCCTTTGAGAAGGGGAGGACAGAGTGCATCAGGGAGTTTGGTGTGGCTTACATGCGGCAAGGAGAAGGTGCAGCCCCAAACTGGCTTTCACTTCTAGAACCTTTTGCTATTGCGGGAGCAGCTGCTGGAGCTTTTCAACCGAGCTGCAAGAGTGAAAAGTGTGATGGCATGTCTATCTGAGAAGGAAGGTTCGGTGCCGCAGCCTGTTGTGCACAATTTATATGCTGATAAGAGAAGGGGGTGCTTTTGGAACGTTTTCCTTCCTGACACTTCTGTCTCTGTGAGCTTTAGCTGCTTGGACTCAGGGATACCGAAGGTATGTGAAAGTGACTGGGATGCGAGAATCATGTTGCACAGGGAACAGGGAAGGTCAGCAAATGTTTCCTGTCCTGGCACATCTCTCAGTCTGAACTGCAGCTGCAGATGCTTCACTTCCGCCAAGGACTCTGCCACCTTGAGAGAAGGATGCGCTCTATGGAGTTGAGAAAGAAAGTGCGTCTCACTAGCTTCTTTCCTCTACTTCATAGACAGCAAAGGGGCTATGAAAGGCAGCACTGGCTTTTTGTTCTAGGACTTCTTCTTTACAAGCAGCTGCTGGATGTTTGGAAGGGGGTTTGGGATATGCAAAAATGAGAGGCTAAGATGGTAAGAGGGTAAGATGGAAGTCATCTGGCAAAAGCAGAGCTCACAAAAGGGCCAGCTGAGAAAGCTCTTGCTGCCTACAACTTCAACTGCACCCCTCAAAGCAGCAGCACACACGCTGCTCTCGGCACTTTCCTTCTCAGCTCTACGCACCATCCTAAGCCTTGCCTCTCCCACACTCAGGATCCAAAGACAACGGCACCAGGGACTGCTCACACACTAAAGGCACCAGGACAAAAGGCTCAGCAGCTTGGCCTTTGCATTCCCGCTGACAGCTCCACAGCTTGAACCCAGAGAACTGCCTGCTGCCAACAGCCTTTCCAATCACTCTGAGCACCTCATGACAAGGAGTGTGGGGAATGAATCTCCAGCAGCCTCCTGCCCCAGGCTGTCCCCCGGGAGCAGCCCTGCTCCAGGCCGTGACTGCCACCTGCACAGCCAAAGGACCCAGAGCCGGTGTTACACACCACGGCTGTGCCTGGCACAGAGACACCAGTGGCCACACAAGTGGCCATGGCACTGTCCACACACAGTCCCTGCTGCTGCTCCCCCAGCCGCTGGCACCAACTCCCAGCCACCCACTCCTAAAGCCACGGGGCCCACTGGGACACTGCGGGGGCTCGTGGAAGCCAGCGGCCATTGTGACACAGCGGGGCTGCACAGAGCCCACGGTGCTTTGTGACCCGTGGCTCCCAGGAGAGCCTTTGTGATGCTGGGGAACTACAAGGAAGCCTGGCTCCTCTGTGACACCACCACAGAAGCTCAGGGGAGCCCTGGAGACCGTGCTGATGCTATTGAACCTGATGCAACCCTGCCTCCTCTGTGACACCACAGAAGCTCTTGGAGCCCTGGAGACCGTGGTGATGCTATGGAACCTGATGCAACCCTGCCTCCTCTGTGACACCACAGAACCTCTGGGAGCCCTGGAGACCGTGCTGATGCTATGGAACCTGATGCAACCCTGCCTCCACTGTGACACCACAGAAGCTCAGGGAGCCCTGGAGACTGTGGTGATGCTATGGAACCTGATGCAACCCTGCCTCCACTGTGACACCACAGAACCTCTGGGAGCCCTGGAGACCGTGCTGATGCTATGGAACCTGATGCAACCCTGCCTCCACTGTGACACCACAGAAGCTCGGGGAGCTCTGCAGACCGTGGGGATGCTGGCGAAGCTGACGGAACCCTGGGCACCACAGTGACGCTATGGAACCTGGTGGAACCGAGGGGCCACAGTGACACTGTGGGGCCTTTTGGAAGCAACAGGACCCTGGTGGGAAGCCACGGGATGATTAATCCTGCACGAACCTGCTCCAGGTGGGCTCCTCTCTCCCGGCTTCCACAGGTGCTGCTAGGATCCCACTCCGGCACTGGCTTGGCACGGGCTGACGGCTTCCTTTGGCAATGGCTCTGCTCCAGGATGGCATGCTGCAGAGAATGCAGGTAGATTTTGTGCTCACTCCTGGCATGCAGCTGGACAATAAAGCCTGATCCAGCCCCCCCTCAGCATATGTCCGGCTCTGGCATTGGGGCGGGGCAACTTTGGGAGCAGCCCCAGCCCTGCTCCTGCTCCCGGCTGGGCACCCAGCTGCTGGGACACAGGTGTGTCCTGATGCCACCGTCTACTCCTTTGAGAAGGGGAGGACAGAGTGCATCAGGGAGTTTGGTGTGGCTTACATGCGGCAAGGAGAAGGTGCAGCCCCAAACTGGCTTTCACTTCTAGAACCTTTTGCTATTGCGGGAGCAGCTGCTGGAGCTTTTCAACCGAGCTGCAAGAGTGAAAAGTGTGATGGCATGTCTATCTGAGAAGGAAGGTTCGGTGCCGCAGCCTGTTGTGCACAATTTATATGCTGATAAGAGAAGGGGGTGCTTTTGGAACGTTTTCCTTCCTGACACTTCTGTCTCTGTGAGCTTTAGCTGCTTGGACTCAGGGATACCGAAGGTATGTGAAAGTGACTGGGATGCGAGAATCATGTTGCACAGGGAACAGGGAAGGTCAGCAAATGTTTCCTGTCCTGGCACATCTCTCAGTCTGAACTGCAGCTGCAGATGCTTCACTTCCGCCAAGGACTCTGCCACCTTGAGAGAAGGATGCGCTCTATGGAGTTGAGAAAGAAAGTGCGTCTCACTAGCTTCTTTCCTCTACTTCATAGACAGCAAAGGGGCTATGAAAGGCAGCACTGGCTTTTTGTTCTAGGACTTCTTCTTTACAAGCAGCTGCTGGATGTTTGGAAGGGGGTTTGGGATATGCAAAAATGAGAGGCTAAGATGGTAAGAAGGTAAGATGGAAGTCATCTGGCAAAAGCAGAGCTCACAAAAGGGCCAGCTGAGAAAGCTCTTGCTGCCTACAACTTCAACTGCACCCCTCAAAGCAGCAGCACACACGCTGCTCTCGGCACTTTCCTTCTCAGCTCTACGCACCATCCTAAGCCTTGCCTCTCCCACACTCAGGATCCAAAGACAACGGCACCAGGGACTGCTCACACACTAAAGGCACCAGGACAAAAGGCTCACCAGCTTGGCCTTTGCA
Source organism: Aphelocoma coerulescens (assembly GCF_041296385.1). NCBI lineage: Eukaryota > Metazoa > Chordata > Aves > Passeriformes > Corvidae > Aphelocoma > Aphelocoma coerulescens. Next base: position 170,084 of record NW_027183580.1, read on the forward strand.
TTCCCGCTGACAGCTCCACAGCTTGAACCCAGAGAACTGCCTGCTGCCAACAGCCTTTCCAATCACTCTGAGCACCTCATGACAAGGAGTGTGGGGAATGAATCTCCAGCAGCCTCCTGCCCCAGGCTGTCCCCCGGGAGCAGCCCTGCTCCAGGCCGTGACTGCCACCTGCACAGCCAAAGGACCCAGAGCCGGTGTTACACACCACGGCTGTGCCTGGCACAGAGACACCAGTGGCCACACAAGTGGCCATGGCACTGTCCACACACAGTCCCTGCTGCTGCTCCCCCAGCCGCTGGCACCAACTCCCAGCCACCCACTCCTAAAGCTACGGGGCCCACTGGGACACTGCGGGGGCTCGTGGAAGCCAGCGGCCATTGTGACACAGCGGGGCTGCACAGAGCCCACGGTGCTTTGTGACCCGTGGCTCCCAGGAGAGCCTTTGTGATGCTGGGGAACTACAAGGAAGCCTGGCTCCTCTGTGACACCACCACAGAAGCTCAGGGGAGCCCTGGAGACCGTGCTGATGCTATGGAACCTGATGCAACCCTGCCTCCTCTGTGACACCACAGAACCTCTGGGAGCCCTGGAGACCGTGCTGATGCTATGGAACCTGATGCAACCCTGCCTCCACTGTGACACCACAGAAGCTCAGGGAGCCCTGGAGACTGTGGTGATGCTATGGAACCTGATGCAACCCTGCCTCCACTGTGACACCACAGAACCTCTGGGAGCCCTGGAGACCGTGCTGATGCTATGGAACCTGATGCAACCCTGCCTCCACTGTGACACCACAGAAGCTCGGGGAGCTCTGCAGACCGTGGGGATGCTGGCGAAGCTGACGGAACCCTGGGCACCACAGTGACGCTATGGAACCTGGTGGAACCGAGGGGCCACAGTGACACTGTGGGGCCTTTTGGAAGCAACAGGACCCTGGTGGGAAGCCACGGGATGATTAATCCTGCACGAACCTGCTCCAGGTGGGCTCCTCTCTCCCGGCTTCCACAGGTGCTGCTAGGATCCCACTCCGGCACTGGCTTGGCACGGGCTGACGGCTTCCTTTGGCAATGGCTCTGCTCCAGGATGGCATGCTGCAGAGAATGCAGGTAGATTTTGTGCTCACTCCTGGCATGCAGCTGGACAATAAAGCCTGATCCAGCCCCCCCTCAGCATATGTCCGGCTCTGGCATTGGGGCGGGGCAACTTTGGGAGCAGCCCCAGCCCTGCTCCTGCTCCCGGCTGGGCACCCAGCTGCTGGGACACAGGTGTGTCCTGATGCCACCGTCTACTCCTTTGAGAAGGGGAGGACAGAGTGCATCAGGGAGTTTGGTGTGGCTTACATGCGGCAAGGAGAAGGTGCAGCCCCAAACTGGCTTTCACTTCTAGAACCTTTTGCTATTGCGGGAGCAGCTGCTGGAGCTTTTCAACCGAGCTGCAAGAGTGAAAAGTGTGATGGCATGTCTATCTGAGAAGGAAGGTTCGGTGCCGCAGCCTGTTGTGCACAATTTATATGCTGATAAGAGAAGGGGGTGCTTTTGGAACGTTTTCCTTCCTGACACTTCTGTCTCTGTGAGCTTTAGCTGCTTGGACTCAGGGGTACCGAAGGTATGTGAAAGTGACTGGGATGCGAGAATCATGTTGCACAGGGAACAGGGAAGGTCACCAAATGTTTCCTGTCCTGGCACATCTCTCAGTCTGAACTGCAGCTGCAGATGCTTCACTTCCGCCAAGGACTCTGCCACCTTGAGAGAAGGATGCGCTCTATGGAGTTGAGAAAGAAAGTGCGTCTCACTAGCTTCTTTCCTCTACTTCATAGACAGCAAAGGGGCTATGAAAGGCAGCACTGGCTTTTTGTTCTAGGACTTCTTCTTTACAAGCAGCTGCTGGATGTTTGGAAGGGGGTTTGGGATATGCAAAAATGAGAGGCTAAGATGGTAAGAGGGTAAGATGGAAGTCATCTGGCAAAAGCAGAGCTCACAAAAGGGCCAGCTGAGAAAGCTCTTGCTGCCTACAACTTCAACTGCACCCCTCAAAGCAGCAGCACACACGCTGCTCTCGGCACTTTCCTTCTCAGCTCTACGCACCATCCTAAGCCTTGCCTCTCCCACACTCAGGATCCAAAGACAACGGCACCAGGGACTGCTCACACACTAAAGGCACCAGGACAAAAGGCTCAGCAGCTTGGCCTTTGCATTCCCGCTGACAGCTCCACAGCTTGAACCCAGAGAACTGCCTGCTGCCAACAGCCTTTCCAATCACTCTGAGCACCTCATGACAAGGAGTGTGGGGAATGAATCTCCAGCAGCCTCCTGCCCCAGGCTGTCCCCCGGGAGCAGCCCTGCTCCAGGCCGTGACTGCCACCTGCACAGCCAAAGGACCCAGAGCCGGTGTTACACACCACGGCTGTGCCTGGCACAGAGACACCAGTGGCCACACAAGTGGCCATGGCACTGTCCACACACAGTCCCTGCTGCTGCTCCCCCAGCCGCTGGCACCAACTCCCAGCCACCCACTCCTAAAGCCACGGGGCCCACTGGGACACTGCGGGGGCTCGTGGAAGCCAGCGGCCATTGTGACACAGCGGGGCTGCACAGAGCCCACGGTGCTTTGTGACCCGTGGCTCCCAGGAGAGCCTTTGTGATGCTGGGGAACTACAAGGAAGCCTGGCTCCTCTGTGACACCACCACAGAAGCTCAGGGGAGCCCTGGAGACCGTGGTGATGCTATGGAACCTGATGCAACCCTGCCTCCACTGTGACACCACAGAAGCTCAGGGAGCCCTGGAGACTGTGGTGATGCTATGGAACCTGATGCAACCCTGCCTCCACTGTGACACCACAGAACCTCTGGGAGCCCTGGAGACCGTGCTGATGCTATGGAACCTGATGCAACCCTGCCTCCACTGTGACACCACAGAAGCTCGGGGAGCTCTGCAGACCGTGGGGATGCTGGCGAAGCTGACGGAACCCTGGGCACCACAGTGACGCTATGGAACCTGGTGGAACCGAGGGGCCACAGTGACACTGTGGGGCCTTTTGGAAGCAACAGGACCCTGGTGGGAAGCCACGGGATGATTAATCCTGCACGAACCTGCTCCAGGTGGGCTCCTCTCTCCCGGCTTCCACAGGTGCTGCTAGGATCCCACTCCGGCACTGGCTTGGCACGGGCTGACGGCTTCCTTTGGCAATGGCTCTGCTCCAGGATGGCATGCTGCAGAGAATGCAGGTAGATTTTGTGCTCACTCCTGGCATGCAGCTGGACAATAAAGCCTGATCCAGCCCCCCCTCAGCATATGTCCGGCTCTGGCATTGGGGCGGGGCAACTTTGGGAGCAGCCCCAGCCCTGCTCCTGCTCCCGGCTGGGCACCCAGCTGCTGGGACACAGGTGTGTCCTGATGCCACCGTCTACTCCTTTGAGAAGGGGAGGACAGAGTGCATCAGGGAGTTTGGTGTGGCTTACATGCGGCAAGGAGAAGGTGCAGCCCCAAACTGGCTTTCACTTCTAGAACCTTTTGCTATTGCGGGAGCAGCTGCTGGAGCTTTTCAACCGAGCTGCAAGAGTGAAAAGTGTGATGGCATGTCTATCTGAGAAGGAAGGTTCGGTGCCGCAGCCTGTTGTGCACAATTTATATGCTGATAAGAGAAGGGGGTGCTTTTGGAACGTTTTCCTTCCTGACACTTCTGTCTCTGTGAGCTTTAGCTGCTTGGACTCAGGGATACCGAAGGTATGTGAAAGTGACTGGGATGCGAGAATCATGTTGCACAGGGAACAGGGAAGGTCAGCAAATGTTTCCTGTCCTGGCACATCTCTCAGTCTGAACTGCAGCTGCAGATGCTTCACTTCCGCCAAGGACTCTGCCACCTTGAGAGAAGGATGCGCTCTATGGAGTTGAGAAAGAAAGTGCGTCTCACTAGCTTCTTTCCTCTACTTCATAGACAGCAAAGGGGCTATGAAAGGCAGCACTGGCTTTTTGTTCTAGGACTTCTTCTTTACAAGCAGCTGCTGGATGTTTGGAAGGGGGTTTGGGATATGCAAAAATGAGAGGCTAAGATGGTAAGAGGGTAAGATGGAAGTCATCTGGCAAAAGCAGAGCTCACAAAAGGGCCAGCTGAGAAAGCTCTTGCTGCCTACAACTTCAACTGCACCCCTCAAAGCAGCAGCACACACGCTGCTCTCGGCACTTTCCTTCTCAGCTCTACGCACCATCCTAAGCCTTGCCTCTCCCACACTCAGGATCCAAAGACAACGGCACCAGGGACTGCTCACACACTAAAGGCACCAGGACAAAAGGCTCACCAGCTTGGCCTTTGCATTCCCGCTGACAGCTCCACAGCTTGAACCCAGAGAACTGCCTGCTGCCAACAGCCTTTCCAATCACTCTGAGCACCTCATGACAAGGAGTGTGGGGAATGAATCTCCAGCAGCCTCCTGCCCCAGGCTGTCCCCCGGGAGCAGCCCTGCTCCAGGCCGTGACTGCCACCTGCACAGCCAAAGGACCCAGAGCCGGTGTTACACACCACGGCTGTGCCTGGCACAGAGACACCAGTGGCCACACAAGTGGCCATGGCACTGTCCACACACAGTCCCTGCTGCTGCTCCCCCAGCCGCTGGCACCAACTCCCAGCCACCCACTCCTAAAGCCACGGGGCCCACTGGGACACTGCGGGGGCTCGTGGAAGCCAGCGGCCATTGTGACACAGCGGGGCTGCACAGAGCCCACGGTGCTTTGTGACCCGTGGCTCCCAGGAGAGCCTTTGTGATGCTGGGGAACTACAAGGAAGCCTGGCTCCTCTGTGACACCACCACAGAAGCTCAGGGGAGCCCTGGAGACTGTGCTGATGCTATTGAACCTGATGCAACCCTGCCTCCTCTGTGACACCACAGAACCTCTGGGAGCCCTGGAGACCGTGGTGATGCTATGGAACCTGATGCAACCCTGCCTCCTCTGTGACACCACAGAACCTCTGGGAGCTCTGGAGACCGTGCTGATGCTATGGAACCTGATGCAACCCTGCCTCCACTGTGACACCACAGAAGCTCAGGGAGCCCTGGAGACTGTGGTGATGCTATGGAACCTGATGCAACCCTGCCTCCACTGTGACACCACAGAACCTCTGGGAGCCCTGGAGACCGTGCTGATGCTATGGAACCTGATGCAACCCTGCCTCCACTGTGACACCACAGAAGCTCGGGGAGCTCTGCAGACCGTGGGGATGCTGGCGAAGCTGACGGAACCCTGGGCACCACAGTGACGCTATGGAACCTGGTGGAACCGAGGGGCCACAGTGACACTGTGGGGCCTTTTGGAAGCAACAGGACCCTGGTGGGAAGCCACGGGATGATTAATCCTGCACGAACCTGCTCCAGGTGGGCTCCTCTCTCCCGGCTTCCACAGGTGCTGCTAGGATCCCACTCCGGCACTGGCTTGGCACGGGCTCACGGCTTCCTTTGGCAATGGCTCTGCTCCAGGATGGCATGCTGCAGAGAATGCAGGTAGATTTTGTGCTCACTCCTGGCATGCAGCTGGACAATAAAGCCTGATCCAGCCCCCCCTCAGCATATGTCCGGCTCTGGCATTGGGGCGGGGCAACTTTGGGAGCAGCCCCAGCCCTGCTCCTGCTCCCGGCTGGGCACCCAGCTGCTGGGACACAGGTGTGTCCTGATGCCACCGTCTACTCCTTTGAGAAGGGGAGGACAGAGTGCATCAGGGAGTTTGGTGTGGCTTACATGCGGCAAGGAGAAGGTGCAGCCCCAAACTGGCTTTCACTTCTAGAACCTTTTGCTATTGCGGGAGCAGCTGCTGGAGCTTTTCAACCGAGCTGCAAGAGTGAAAAGTGTGATGGCATGTCTATCTGAGAAGGAAGGTTCGGTGCCGCAGCCTGTTGTGCACAATTTATATGCTGATAAGAGAAGGGGGTGCTTTTGGAACGTTTTCCTTCCTGACACTTCTGTCTCTGTGAGCTTTAGCTGCTTGGACTCAGGGATACCGAAGGTATGTGAAAGTGACTGGGATGCGAGAATCATGTTGCACAGGGAACAGGGAAGGTCAGCAAATGTTTCCTGTCCTGGCACATCTCTCAGTCTGAACTGCAGCTGCAGATGCTTCACTTCCGCCAAGGACTCTGCCACCTTGAGAGAAGGATGCGCTCTATGGAGTTGAGAAAGAAAGTGCGTCTCACTAGCTTCTTTCCTCTACTTCATAGACAGCAAAGGGGCTATGAAAGGCAGCACTGGCTTTTTGTTCTAGGACTTCTTCTTTACAAGCAGCTGCTGGATGTTTGGAAGGGGGTTTGGGATATGCAAAAATGAGAGGCTAAGATGGTAAGAGGGTAAGATGGAAGTCATCTGGCAAAAGCAGAGCTCACAAAAGGGCCAGCTGAGAAAGCTCTTGCTGCCTACAACTTCAACTGCACCCCTCAAAGCAGCAGCACACACGCTGCTCTCGGCACTTTCCTTCTCAGCTCTACGCACCATCCTAAGCCTTGCCTCTCCCACACTCAGGATCCAAAGACAACGGCACCAGGGACTGCTCACACACTAAAGGCACCAGGACAAAAGGCTCACCAGCTTGGCCTTTGCATTCCCGCTGACAGCTCCACAGCTTGAACCCAGAGAACTGCCTGCTGCCAACAGCCTTTCCAATCACTCTGAGCACCTCATGACAAGGAGTGTGGGGAATGAATCTCCAGCAGCCTCCTGCCCCAGGCTGTCCCCCGGGAGCAGCCCTGCTCCAGGCCGTGACTGCCACCTGCACAGCCAAAGGACCCAGAGCCGGTGTTACACACCACGGCTGTGCCTGGCACAGAGACACCAGTGGCCACACAAGTGGCCATGGCACTGTCCACACACAGTCCCTGCTGCTGCTCCCCCAGCCGCTGGCACCAACTCCCAGCCACCCACTCCTAAAGCCACGGGGCCCACTGGGACACTGCGGGGGCTCGTGGAAGCCAGCGGCCATTGTGACACAGCGGGGCTGCACAGAGCCCACGGTGCTTTGTGACCCGTGGCTCCCAGGAGAGCCTTTGTGATGCTGGGGAACTACAAGGAAGCCTGGCTCCTCTGTGACACCACCACAGAAGCTCAGGGGAGCCCTGGAGACCGTGCTGATGCTATTGAACCTGATGCAACCCTGCCTCCTCTGTGACACCACAGAAGCTCTTGGAGCCCTGGAGACCGTGGTGATGCTATGGAACCTGATGCAACCCTGCCTCCTCTGTGACACCACAGAACCTCTGGGAGCCCTGGAGACCGTGCTGATGCTATGGAACCTGATGCAACCCTGCCTCCACTGTGACACCACAGAAGCTCAGGGAGCCCTGGAGACTGTGGTGATGCTATGGAACCTGATGCAACCCTGCCTCCACTGTGACACCACAGAACCTCTGGGAGCCCTGGAGACCGTGCTGATGCTATGGAACCTGATGCAACCCTGCCTCCACTGTGACACCACAGAAGCTCGGGGAGCTCTGCAGACCGTGGGGATGCTGGCGAAGCTGACGGAACCCTGGGCACCACAGTGACGCTATGGAACCTGGTGGAACCGAGGGGCCACAGTGACACTGTGGGGCCTTTTGGAAGCAACAGGACCCTGGTGGGAAGCCACGGGATGATTAATCCTGCACGAACCTGCTCCAGGTGGGCTCCTCTCTCCCGGCTTCCACAGGTGCTGCTAGGATCCCACTCCGGCACTGGCTTGGCACGGGCTGACGGCTTCCTTTGGCAATGGCTCTGCTCCAGGATGGCATGCTGCAGAGAATGCAGGTAGATTTTGTGCTCACTCCTGGCATGCAGCTGGACAATAAAGCCTGATCCAGCCCCCCCTCAGCATATGTCCGGCTCTGGCATTGGGGCGGGGCAACTTTGGGAGCAGCCCCAGCCCTGCTCCTGCTCCCGGCTGGGCACCCAGCTGCTGGGACACAGGTGTGTCCTGATGCCACCGTCTACTCCTTTGAGAAGGGGAGGACAGAGTGCATCAGGGAGTTTGGTGTGGCTTACATGCGGCAAGGAGAAGGTGCAGCCCCAAACTGGCTTTCACTTCTAGAACCTTTTGCTATTGCGGGAGCAGCTGCTGGAGCTTTTCAACCGAGCTGCAAGAGTGAAAAGTGTGATGGCATGTCTATCTGAGAAGGAAGGTTCGGTGCCGCAGCCTGTTGTGCACAATTTATATGCTGATAAGAGAAGGGGGTGCTTTTGCAACGTTTTCCTTCCTGACACTTCTGTCTCTGTGAGCTTTAGCTGCTTGGACTCAGGGATACCGAAGGTATGTGAAAGTGACTGGGATGCGAGAATCATGTTGCACAGGGAACAGGGAAGGTCAGCAAATGTTTCCTGTCCTGGCACATCTCTCAGTCTGAACTGCAGCTGCAGATGCTTCACTTCCGCCAAGGACTCTGCCACCTTGAGAGAAGGATGCGCTCTATGGAGTTGAGAAAGAAAGTGCGTCTCACTAGCTTCTTTCCTCTACTTCATAGACAGCAAAGGGGCTATGAAAGGCAGCACTGGCTTTTTGTTCTAGGACTTCTTCTTTACAAGCAGCTGCTGGATGTTTGGAAGGGGGTTTGGGATATGCAAAAATGAGAGGCTAAGATGGTAAGAGGGTAAGATGGAAGTCATCTGGCAAAAGCAGAGCTCACAAAAGGGCCAGCTGAGAAAGCTCTTGCTGCCTACAACTTCAACTGCACCCCTCAAAGCAGCAGCACACACGCTGCTCTCGGCACTTTCCTTCTCAGCTCTACGCACCATCCTAAGCCTTGCCTCTCCCACACTCAGGATCCAAAGACAACGGCACCAGGGACTGCTCACACACTAAAGGCACCAGGACAAAAGGCTCACCAGCTTGGCCTTTGCATTCCCGCTGACAGCTCCACAGCTTGAACCCAGAGAACTGCCTGCTGCCAACAGCCTTTCCAATCACTCTGAGCACCTCATGACAAGGAGTGTGGGGAATGAATCTCCAGCAGCCTCCTGCCCCAGGCTGTCCCCCGGGAGCAGCCCTGCTCCAGGCCGTGACTGCCACCTGCACAGCCAAAGGACCCAGAGCCGGTGTTACACACCACGGCTGTGCCTGGCACAGAGACACCAGTGGCCACACAAGTGGCCATGGCACTGTCCACACACAGTCCCTGCTGCTGCTCCCCCAGCCGCTGGCACCAACTCCCAGCCACCCACTCCTAAAGCCACGGGGCCCACTGGGACACTGCGGGGGCTCGTGGAAGCCAGCGGCCATTGTGACACAGCGGGGCTGCACAGAGCCCACGGTGCTTTGTGACCCGTGGCTCCCAGGAGAGCCTTTGTGATGCTGGGGAACTACAAGGAAGCCTGGCTCCTCTGTGACACCACCACAGAAGCTCAGGGGAGCCCTGGAGACCGTGCTGATGCTATTGAACCTGATGCAACCCTGCCTCCTCTGTGACACCACAGAAGCTCTTGGAGCCCTGGAGACCGTGGTGATGCTATGGAACCTGATGCAACCCTGCCTCCTCTGTGACACCACAGAACCTCTGGGAGCCCTGGAGACCGTGCTGATGCTATGGAACCTGATGCAACCCTGCCTCCACTGTGACACCACAGAAGCTCAGGGAGCCCTGGAGACTGTGGTGATGCTATGGAACCTGATGCAACCCTGCCTCCACTGTGACACCACAGAACCTCTGGGAGCCCTGGAGACTGTGGTGATGCTATGGAACCTGATGCAACCCTGCCTCCACTGTGACACCACAGAAGCTCGGGGAGCTCTGCAGACCGTGGGGATGCTGGCGAAGCTGACGGAACCCTGGGCACCACAGTGACGCTATGGAACCTGGTGGAACCGAGGGGCCACAGTGACACTGTGGGGCCTTTTGGAAGCAACAGGACCCTGGTGGGAAGCCACGGGATGATTAATCCTGCACGAACCTGCTCCAGGTGGGCTCCTCTCTCCCGGCTTCCACAGGTGCTGCTAGGATCCCACTCCGGCACTGGCTTGGCACGGGCTGACGGCTTCCTTTGGCAATGGCTCTGCTCCAGGATGGCATGCTGCAGAGAATGCAGGTAGATTTTGTGCTCACTCCTGGCATGCAGCTGGACAATAAAGCCTGATCCAGCCCCCCCTCAGCATATGTCCGGCTCTGGCATTGGGGCGGGGCAACTTTGGGAGCAGCCCCAGCCCTGCTCCTGCTCCCGGCTGGGCACCCAGCTGCTGGGACACAGGTGTGTCCTGATGCCACCGTCTACTCCTTTGAGAAGGGGAGGACAGAGTGCATCAGGGAGTTTGGTGTGGCTTACATGCGGCAAGGAGAAGGTGCAGCCCCAAACTGGCTTTCACTTCTAGAACCTTTTGCTATTGCGGGAGCAGCTGCTGGAGCTTTTCAACCGAGCTGCAAGAGTGAAAAGTGTGATGGCATGTCTATCTGAGAAGGAAGGTTCGGTGCCGCAGCCTGTTGTGCACAATTTATATGCTGATAACAGAAGGGGGTGCTTTTGGAACGTTTTCCTTCCTGACACTTCTGTCTCTGTGAGCTTTAGCTGCTTGGACTCAGGGATACCGAAGGTGTGTGAAAGTGACTGGGATGCGAGAATCATGTTGCACAGGGAACAGGGAAGGTCAGCAAATGTTTCCTGTCCTGGCACATCTCTCAGTCTGAACTGCAGCTGCAGATGCTTCACTTCCGCCAAGGACTCTGCCACCTTGAGAGAAGGATGCGCTCTATGGAGTTGAGAAAGAAAGTGCGTCTCACTAGCTTCTTTCCTCTACTTCATAGACAGCAAAGGGGCTATGAAAGGCAGCACTGGCTTTTTGTTCTAGGACTTCTTCTTTACAAGCAGCTGCTGGATGTTTGGAAGGGGGTTTGGGATATGCAAAAATGAGAGGCTAAGATGGTAAGAGGGTAAGATGGAAGTCATCTGGCAAAAGCAGAGCTCACAAAAGGGCCAGCTGAGAAAGCTCTTGCTGCCTACAACTTCAACTGCACCCCTCAAAGCAGCAGCACACACGCTGCTCTCGGCACTTTCCTTCTCAGCTCTACGCACCATCCTAAGCCTTGCCTCTCCCACACTCAGGATCCAAAGACAACGGCACCAGGGACTGCTCACACACTAAAGGCACCAGGACAAAAGGCTCACCAGCTTGGCCTTTGCATTCCCGCTGACAGCTCCACAGCTTGAACCCAGAGAACTGCCTGCTGCCAACAGCCTTTCCAATCACTCTGAGCACCTCATGACAAGGAGTGTGGGGAATGAATCTCCAGCAGCCTCCTGCCCCAGGCTGTCCCCCGGGAGCAGCCCTGCTCCAGGCCGTGACTGCCACCTGCACAGCCAAAGGACCCAGAGCCGGTGTTACACACCACGGCTGTGCCTGGCACAGAGACACCAGTGGCCACACAAGTGGCCATGGCACTGTCCACACACAGTCCCTGCTGCTGCTCCCCCAGCCGCTGGCACCAACTCCCAGCCACCCACTCCTAAAGCCACGGGGCCCACTGGGACACTGCGGGGGCTCGTGGAAGCCAGCGGCCATTGTGACACAGCGGGGCTGCACAGAGCCCACGGTGCTTTGTGACCCGTGGCTCCCAGGAGAGCCTTTGTGATGCTGGGGAACTACAAGGAAGCCTGGCTCCTCTGTGACACCACCACAGAAGCTCAGGGGAGCCCTGGAGACCGTGCTGATGCTATTGAACCTGATGCAACCCTGCCTCCTCTGTGACACCACAGAAGCTCTTGGAGCCCTGGAGACCGTGGTGATGCTATGGAACCTGATGCAACCCTGCCTCCTCTGTGACACCACAGAACCTCTGGGAGCCCTGGAGACCGTGCTGATGCTATGGAACCTGATGCAACCCTGCCTCCACTGTGACACCACAGAAGCTCAGGGAGCCCTGGAGACTGTGGTGATGCTATGGAACCTGATGCAACCCTGCCTCCACTGTGACACCACAGAACCTCTGGGAGCCCTGGAGACCGTGCTGATGCTATGGAACCTGATGCAACCCTGCCTCCACTGTGACACCACAGAAGCTCGGGGAGCTCTGCAGACCGTGGGGATGCTGGCGAAGCTGACGGAACCCTGGGCACCACAGTGACGCTATGGAACCTGGTGGAACCGAGGGGCCACAGTGACACTGTGGGGCCTTTTGGAAGCAACAGGACCCTGGTGGGAAGCCACGGGATGATTAATCCTGCACGAACCTGCTCCAGGTGGGCTCCTCTCTCCCGGCTTCCACAGGTGCTGCTAGGATCCCACTCCGGCACTGGCTTGGCACGGGCTCACGGCTTCCTTTGGCAATGGCTCTGCTCCAGGATGGCATGCTGCAGAGAATGCAGGTAGATTTTGTGCTCACTCCTGGCATGCAGCTGGACAATAAAGCCTGATCCAGCCCCCCCTCAGCATATGTCCGGCTCTGGCATTGGGGCGGGGCAACTTTGGGAGCAGCCCCAGCCCTGCTCCTGCTCCCGGCTGGGCACCCAGCTGCTGGGACACAGGTGTGTCCTGATGCCACCGTCTACTCCTTTGAGAAGGGGAGGACAGAGTGCATCAGGGAGTTTGGTGTGGCTTACATGCGGCAAGGAGAAGGTGCAGCCCCAAACTGGCTTTCACTTCTAGAACCTTTTGCTATTGCGGGAGCAGCTGCTGGAGCTTTTCAACCGAGCTGCAAGAGTGAAAAGTGTGATGGCATGTCTATCTGAGAAGGAAGGTTCAGTGCCGCAGCCTGTTGTGCACAATTTATATGCTGATAACAGAAGGGGGTGCTTTTGGAACGTTTTCCTTCCTGACACTTCTGTCTCTGTGAGCTTTAGCTGCTTGGACTCAGGGATACCGAAGGTGTGTGAAAGTGACTGGGATGCGAGAATCATGTTGCACAGGGAACAGGGAAGGTCAGCAAATGTTTCCTGTCCTGGCACATCTCTCAGTCTGAACTGCAGCTGCAGATGCTTCACTTCCGCCAAGGACTCTGCCACCTTGAGAGAAGGATGCGCTCTATGGAGTTGAGAAAGAAAGTGCGTCTCACTAGCTTCTTTCCTCTACTTCATAGACAGCAAAGGGGCTATGAAAGGCAGCACTGGCTTTTTGTTCTAGGACTTCTTCTTTACAAGCAGCTGCTGGATGTTTGGAAGGGGGTTTGGGATATGCAAAAATGAGAGGCTAAGATGGTAAGAGGGTAAGATGGAAGTCATCTGGCAAAAGCAGAGCTCACAAAAGGGCCAGCTGAGAAAGCTCTTGCTGCCTACAACTTCAACTGCACCCCTCAAAGCAGCAGCACACACGCTGCTCTCGGCACTTTCCTTCTCAGCTCTACGCACCATCCTAAGCCTTGCCTCTCCCACACTCAGGATCCAAAGACAACGGCACCAGGGACTGCTCACACACTAAAGGCACCAGGACAAAAGGCTCACCAGCTTGGCCTTTGCATTCCCGCTGACAGCTCCACAGCTTGAACCCAGAGAACTGCCTGCTGCCAACAGCCTTTCCAATCACTCTGAGCACCTCATGACAAGGAGTGTGGGGAATGAATCTCCAGCAGCCTCCTGCCCCAGGCTGTCCCCCGGGAGCAGCCCTGCTCCAGGCCGTGACTGCCACCTGCACAGCCAAAGGACCCAGAGCCGGTGTTACACACCACGGCTGTGCCTGGCACAGAGACACCAGTGGCCACACAAGTGGCCATGGCACTGTCCACACACAGTCCCTGCTGCTGCTCCCCCAGCCGCTGGCACCAACTCCCAGCCACCCACTCCTAAAGCCACGGGGCCCACTGGGACACTGCGGGGGCTCGTGGAAGCCAGCGGCCATTGTGACACAGCGGGGCTGCACAGAGCCCACGGTGCTTTGTGACCCGTGGCTCCCAGGAGAGCCTTTGTGATGCTGGGGAACTACAAGGAAGCCTGGCTCCTCTGTGACACCACCACAGAAGCTCAGGGGAGCCCTGGAGACTGTGCTGATGCTATTGAACCTGATGCAACCCTGCCTCCTCTGTGACACCACAGAAGCTCTTGGAGCCCTGGAGACCGTGGTGATGCTATGGAACCTGATGCAACCCTGCCTCCTCTGTGACACCACAGAACCTCTGGGAGCTCTGCAGACCGTGCTGATGCTATGGAACCTGATGCAACCCTGCCTCCACTGTGACACCACAGAAGCTCAGGGAGCCCTGGAGACCGTGGTGATGCTATGGAACCTGATGCAACCCTGCCTCCTCTGTGACACCACAGAACCTCTGGGAGCCCTGGAGACCGTGCTGATGCTATGGAACCTGATGCAACCCTGCCTCCACTGTGACACCACAGAAGCTCGGGGAGCTCTGCAGACCGTGGGGATGCTGGCGAAGCTGACGGAACCCTGGGCACCACAGTGACGCTATGGAACCTGGTGGAACCGAGGGGCCACAGTGACACTGTGGGGCCTTTTGGAAGCAACAGGACCCTGGTGGGAAGCCACGGGATGATTAATCCTGCACGAACCTGCTCCAGGTGGGCTCCTCTCTCCCGGCTTCCACAGGTGCTGCTAGGATCCCACTCCGGCACTGGCTTGGCACGGGCTGACGGCTTCCTTTGGCAATGGCTCTGCTCCAGGATGGCATGCTGCAGAGAATGCAGGTAGATTTTGTGCTCACTCCTGGCATGCAGCTGGACAATAAAGCCTGATCCAGCCCCCCCTCAGCATATGTCCGGCTCTGGCATTGGGGCGGGGCAACTTTGGGAGCAGCCCCAGCCCTGCTCCTGCTCCCGGCTGGGCACCCAGCTGCTGGGACACAGGTGTGTCCTGATGCCACCGTCTACTCCTTTGAGAAGGGGAGGACAGAGTGCATCAGGGAGTTTGGTGTGGCTTACATGCGGCAAGGAGAAGGTGCAGCCCCAAACTGGCTTTCACTTCTAGAACCTTTTGCTATTGCGGGAGCAGCTGCTGGAGCTTTTCAACCGAGCTGCAAGAGTGAAAAGTGTGATGGCATGTCTATCTGAGAAGGAAGGTTCGGTGCCGCAGCCTGTTGTGCACAATTTATATGCTGATAAGAGAAGGGGGTGCTTTTGGAACGTTTTCCTTCCTGACACTTCTGTCTCTGTGAGCTTTAGCTGCTTGGACTCAGGGATACCGAAGGTATGTGAAAGTGACTGGGATGCGAGAATCATGTTGCACAGGGAACAGGGAAGGTCAGCAAATGTTTCCTGTCCTGGCACATCTCTCAGTCTGAACTGCAGCTGCAGATGCTTCACTTCCGCCAAGGACTCTGCCACCTTGAGAGAAGGATGCGCTCTATGGAGTTGAGAAAGAAAGTGCGTCTCACTAGCTTCTTTCCTCTACTTCATAGACAGCAAAGGGGCTATGAAAGGCAGCACTGGCTTTTTGTTCTAGGACTTCTTCTTTACAAGCAGCTGCTGGATGTTTGGAAGGGGGTTTGGGATATGCAAAAATGAGAGGCTAAGATGGTAAGAGGGTAAGATGGAAGTCATCTGGCAAAAGCAGAGCTCACAAAAGGGCCAGCTGAGAAAGCTCTTGCTGCCTACAACTTCAACTGCACCCCTCAAAGCAGCAGCACACACGCTGCTCTCGGCACTTTCCTTCTCAGCTCTACGCACCATCCTAAGCCTTGCCTCTCCCACACTCAGGATCCAAAGACAACGGCACCAGGGACTGCTCACACACTAAAGGCACCAGGACAAAAGGCTCACCAGCTTGGCCTTTGCATTCCCGCTGACAGCTCCACAGCTTGAACCCAGAGAACTGCCTGCTGCCAACAGCCTTTCCAATCACTCTGAGCACCTCATGACAAGGAGTGTGGGGAATGAATCTCCAGCAGCCTCCTGCCCCAGGCTGTCCCCCGGGAGCAGCCCTGCTCCAGGCCGTGACTGCCACCTGCACAGCCAAAGGACCCAGAGCCGGTGTTACACACCACGGCTGTGCCTGGCACAGAGACACCAGTGGCCACACAAGTGGCCATGGCACTGTCCACACACAGTCCCTGCTGCTGCTCCCCCAGCCGCTGGCACCAACTCCCAGCCACCCACTCCTAAAGCCACGGGGCCCACTGGGACACTGCGGGGGCTCGTGGAAGCCAGCGGCCATTGTGACACAGCGGGGCTGCACAGAGCCCACGGTGCTTTGTGACCCGTGGCTCCCAGGAGAGCCTTTGTGATGCTGGGGAACTACAAGGAAGCCTGGCTCCTCTGTGACACCACCACAGAAGCTCAGGGGAGCCCTGGAGACCGTGCTGATGCTATTGAACCTGATGCAACCCTGCCTCCTCTGTGACAACACAGAAGCTCTTGGAGCCCTGGAGACCGTGGTGATGCTATGGAACCTGATGCAACCCTGCCTCCTCTGTGACACCACAGAACCTCTGGGAGCCCTGGAGACCGTGCTGATGCTATGGAACCTGATGCAACCCTGCCTCCACTGTGACACCACAGAAGCTCAGGGAGCCCTGGAGACTGTGGTGATGCTATGGAACCTGATGCAACCCTGCCTCCACTGTGACACCACAGAACCTCTGGGAGCCCTGGAGACCGTGCTGATGCTATGGAACCTGATGCAACCCTGCCTCCACTGTGACACCACAGAAGCTCGGGGAGCTCTGCAGACCGTGGGGATGCTGGCGAAGCTGACGGAACCCTGGGCACCACAGTGACGCTATGGAACCTGGTGGAACCGAGGGGCCACAGTGACACTGTGGGGCCTTTTGGAAGCAACAGGACCCTGGTGGGAAGCCACGGGATGATTAATCCTGCACGAACCTGCTCCAGGTGGGCTCCTCTCTCCCGGCTTCCACAGGTGCTGCTAGGATCCCACTCCGGCACTGGCTTGGCACGGGCTGACGGCTTCCTTTGGCAATGGCTCTGCTCCAGGATGGCATGCTGCAGAGAATGCAGGTAGATTTTGTGCTCACTCCTGGCATGCAGCTGGACAATAAAGCCTGATCCAGCCCCCCCTCAGCATATGTCCGGCTCTGGCATTGGGGCGGGGCAACTTTGGGAGCAGCCCCAGCCCTGCTCCTGCTCCCGGCTGGGCACCCAGCTGCTGGGACACAGGTGTGTCCTGATGCCACCGTCTACTCCTTTGAGAAGGGGAGGACAGAGTGCATCAGGGAGTTTGGTGTGGCTTACATGCGGCAAGGAGAAGGTGCAGCCCCAAACTGGCTTTCACTTCTAGAACCTTTTGCTATTGCGGGAGCAGCTGCTGGAGCTTTTCAACCGAGCTGCAAGAGTGAAAAGTGTGATGGCATGTCTATCTGAGAAGGAAGGTTCGGTGCCGCAGCCTGTTGTGCACAATTTATATGCTGATAAGAGAAGGGGGTGCTTTTGGAACGTTTTCCTTCCTGACACTTCTGTCTCTGTGAGCTTTAGCTGCTTGGACTCAGGGATACCGAAGGTATGTGAAAGTGACTGGGATGCGAGAATCATGTTGCACAGGGAACAGGGAAGGTCAGCAAATGTTTCCTGTCCTGGCACATCTCTCAGTCTGAACTGCAGCTGCAGATGCTTCACTTCCGCCAAGGACTCTGCCACCTTGAGAGAAGGATGCGCTCTATGGAGTTGAGAAAGAAAGTGCGTCTCACTAGCTTCTTTCCTCTACTTCATAGACAGCAAAGGGGCTATGAAAGGCAGCACTGGCTTTTTGTTCTAGGACTTCTTCTTTACAAGCAGCTGCTGGATGTTTGGAAGGGGGTTTGGGATATGCAAAAATGAGAGGCTAAGATGGTAAGAGGGTAAGATGGAAGTCATCTGGCAAAAGCAGAGCTCACAAAAGGGCCAGCTGAGAAAGCTCTTGCTGCCTACAACTTCAACTGCACCCCTCAAAGCAGCAGCACACACGCTGCTCTCGGCACTTTCCTTCTCAGCTCTACGCACCATCCTAAGCCTTGCCTCTCCCACACTCAGGATCCAAAGACAACGGCACCAGGGACTGCTCACACACTAAAGGCACCAGGACAAAAGGCTCACCAGCTTGGCCTTTGCATTCCCGCTGACAGCTCCACAGCTTGAACCCAGAGAACTGCCTGCTGCCAACAGCCTTTCCAATCACTCTGAGCACCTCATGACAAGGAGTGTGGGGAATGAATCTCCAGCAGCCTCCTGCCCCAGGCTGTCCCCCGGGAGCAGCCCTGCTCCAGGCCGTGACTGCCACCTGCACAGCCAAAGGACCCAGAGCCGGTGTTACACACCACGGCTGTGCCTGGCACAGAGACACCAGTGGCCACACAAGTGGCCATGGCACTGTCCACACACAGTCCCTGCTGCTGCTCCCCCAGCCGCTGGCACCAACTCCCAGCCACCCACTCCTAAAGCCACGGGGCCCACTGGGACACTGCGGGGGCTCGTGGAAGCCAGCGGCCATTGTGACACAGCGGGGCTGCACAGAGCCCACGGTGCTTTGTGACCCGTGGCTCCCAGGAGAGCCTTTGTGATGCTGGGGAACTACAAGGAAGCCTGGCTCCTCTGTGACACCACCACAGAAGCTCAGGGGAGCCCTGGAGACTGTGCTGATGCTATTGAACCTGATGCAACCCTGCCTCCTCTGTGACACCACAGAAGCTCTTGGAGCCCTGGAGACCGTGGTGATGCTATGGAACCTGATGCAACCCTGCCTCCTCTGTGACACCACAGAACCTCTGGGAGCTCTGCAGACCGTGCTGATGCTATGGAACCTGATGCAACCCTGCCTCCACTGTGACACCACAGAAGCTCAGGGAGCCCTGGAGACTGTGGTGATGCTATGGAACCTGATGCAACCCTGCCTCCACTGTGACACCACAGAACCTCTGGGAGCCCTGGAGACCGTGCTGATGCTATGGAACCTGATGCAACCCTGCCTCCACTGTGACACCACAGAAGCTCGGGGAGCTCTGCAGACCGTGGGGATGCTGGCGAAGCTGACGGAACCCTGGGCACCACAGTGACGCTATGGAACCTGGTGGAACCGAGGGGCCACAGTGACACTGTGGGGCCTTTTGGAAGCAACAGGACCCTGGTGGGAAGCCACGGGATGATTAATCCTGCACGAACCTGCTCCAGGTGGGCTCCTCTCTCCCGGCTTCCACAGGTGCTGCTAGGATCCCACTCCGGCACTGGCTTGGCACGGGCTCACGGCTTCCTTTGGCAATGGCTCTGCTCCAGGATGGCATGCTGCAGAGAATGCAGGTAGATTTTGTGCTCACTCCTGGCATGCAGCTGGACAATAAAGCCTGATCCAGCCCCCCCTCAGCATATGTCCGGCTCTGGCATTGGGGCGGGGCAACTTTGGGAGCAGCCCCAGCCCTGCTCCTGCTCCCGGCTGGGCACCCAGCTGCTGGGACACAGGTGTGTCCTGATGCCACCGTCTACTCCTTTGAGAAGGGGAGGACAGAGTGCATCAGGGAGTTTGGTGTGGCTTACATGCGGCAAGGAGAAGGTGCAGCCCCAAACTGGCTTTCACTTCTAGAACCTTTTGCTATTGCGGGAGCAGCTGCTGGAGCTTTTCAACCGAGCTGCAAGAGTGAAAAGTGTGATGGCATGTCTATCTGAGAAGGAAGGTTCGGTGCCGCAGCCTGTTGTGCACAATTTATATGCTGATAAGAGAAGGGGGTGCTTTTGCAACGTTTTCCTTCCTGACACTTCTGTCTCTGTGAGCTTTAGCTGCTTGGACTCAGGGATACCGAAGGTATGTGAAAGTGACTGGGATGCGAGAATCATGTTGCACAGGGAACAGGGAAGGTCAGCAAATGTTTCCTGTCCTGGCACATCTCTCAGTCTGAACTGCAGCTGCAGATGCTTCACTTCCGCCAAGGACTCTGCCACCTTGAGAGAAGGATGCGCTCTATGGAGTTGAGAAAGAAAGTGCGTCTCACTAGCTTCTTTCCTCTACTTCATAGACAGCAAAGGGGCTATGAAAGGCAGCACTGGCTTTTTGTTCTAGGACTTCTTCTTTACAAGCAGCTGCTGGATGTTTGGAAGGGGGTTTGGGATATGCAAAAATGAGAGGCTAAGATGGTAAGAGGGTAAGATGGAAGTCATCTGGCAAAAGCAGAGCTCACAAAAGGGCCAGCTGAGAAAGCTCTTGCTGCCTACAACTTCAACTGCACCCCTCAAAGCAGCAGCACACACGCTGCTCTCGGCACTTTCCTTCTCAGCTCTACGCACC
Source organism: Aphelocoma coerulescens (assembly GCF_041296385.1). Taxonomy (NCBI): domain Eukaryota; kingdom Metazoa; phylum Chordata; class Aves; order Passeriformes; family Corvidae; genus Aphelocoma; species Aphelocoma coerulescens. The sequence goes on from NW_027183580.1 coordinate 190,163, forward strand.
ATCCTAAGCCTTGCCTCTCCCACACTCAGGATCCAAAGACAACGGCACCAGGGACTGCTCACACACTAAAGGCACCAGGACAAAAGGCTCACCAGCTTGGCCTTTGCATTCCCGCTGACAGCTCCACAGCTTGAACCCAGAGAACTGCCTGCTGCCAACAGCCTTTCCAATCACTCTGAGCACCTCATGACAAGGAGTGTGGGGAATGAATCTCCAGCAGCCTCCTGCCCCAGGCTGTCCCCCGGGAGCAGCCCTGCTCCAGGCTGTGACTGCCACCTGCACAGCCAAAGGACCCAGAGCCGGTGTTACACACCACGGCTGTGCCTGGCACAGAGACACCAGTGGCCACACAAGTGGCCATGGCACTGTCCACACACAGTCCCTGCTGCTGCTCCCCCAGCCGCTGGCACCAACTCCCAGCCACCCACTCCTAAAGCCACGGGGCCCACTGGGACACTGCGGGGGCTCGTGGAAGCCAGCGGCCATTGTGACACAGCGGGGCTGCACAGAGCCCACGGTGCTTTGTGACCCGTGGCTCCCAGGAGAGCCTTTGTGATGCTGGGGAACTACAAGGAAGCCTGGCTCCTCTGTGACACCACCACAGAAGCTCAGGGGAGCCCTGGAGACCGTGCTGATGCTATTGAACCTGATGCAACCCTGCCTCCTCTGTGACAACACAGAAGCTCTTGGAGCCCTGGAGACCGTGGTGATGCTATGGAACCTGATGCAACCCTGCCTCCTCTGTGACACCACAGAACCTCTGGGAGCCCTGGAGACCGTGCTGATGCTATGGAACCTGATGCAACCCTGCCTCCACTGTGACACCACAGAAGCTCAGGGAGCCCTGGAGACTGTGGTGATGCTATGGAACCTGATGCAACCCTGCCTCCACTGTGACACCACAGAACCTCTGGGAGCCCTGGAGACCGTGCTGATGCTATGGAACCTGATGCAACCCTGCCTCCACTGTGACACCACAGAAGCTCGGGGAGCTCTGCAGACCGTGGGGATGCTGGCGAAGCTGACGGAACCCTGGGCACCACAGTGACGCTATGGAACCTGGTGGAACCGAGGGGCCACAGTGACACTGTGGGGCCTTTTGGAAGCAACAGGACCCTGGTGGGAAGCCACGGGATGATTAATCCTGCACGAACCTGCTCCAGGTGGGCTCCTCTCTCCCGGCTTCCACAGGTGCTGCTAGGATCCCACTCCGGCACTGGCTTGGCACGGGCTCACGGCTTCCTTTGGCAATGGCTCTGCTCCAGGATGGCATGCTGCAGAGAATGCAGGTAGATTTTGTGCTCACTCCTGGCATGCAGCTGGACAATAAAGCCTGATCCAGTGTCGCGGGTTGGGTTTGTAACCGGGCAGAAACACCAATTTAGTGTAGTGGTTTGGTCTAAAATACTCATTACTGTTTATTTTCTGTGAGATAAGAATTAGGGGAAATGCAAAGCAGGCACCAACTTGAATGAATATAAAGAAGTTTATTAACAGACCTAAAAGAAGAAAAGAAAAAAAAAAAATTATACCACCTGTAGAACTCTCCTCCTCCCCCCACCTTCCTCCCTTCTCCCACTGACAATGTAAAGACAACCCTTAAGATGTTCAGTCTGTTTACCACTTCCATAATAACCTGGTTCAGTCCATTTAGAAAGAGAAGTCTCTTTTTGCTCATGCTATGAAAACAGTATCACACCGAGACAGCCACCCACTTCCAAATACTGTTCAGTCCATTTAGGAAGAGGAGTCTCTCTGCTTGCGATGTGAGTCCCTTCCCCCTCCGACTTGCAGCTTTTCCCGCAACTGCTTTCGAGGGTCCACTCTTGAAAGTTTTCTGGGGTACAATTTTAAGGTTGAGCTGTTCAGAAACAAAGAAAAAAACAGAGGCCCTTCTCCTTCCCTGGGAGCAAAGGGTCATCTTCATCTTTAAGACTATCTCTGGAAGCATCTCTAGGAATTGAGGTTTTTCTCCTTTCCTCTTTGGAGCAAAAGTCCTCATCTGGTTCATCTGGTTCATCTCTCTCTGTCCAAACTTCTCATGAAATTACAGCTGCGTCAGCATCTGCCTATCTCAGCGCAGGTGCTTCTGCTTATGAGTTGAACACTCCACCCCCCATATCTTCATGAAATTACAACAGGATACTCTAATATATCATAGCTTCACAACAGACTTTCAGCTTTAAGCATCTCCTCTCTCTCTTCCCTCAGGTTTTCAGCTCTTCACAGCAATAAAAGGGTTAATCTCACCTCGGCCTTACAGCTGGAATGTGGCTTATCGCAGTTGGTCACCTGACCTCTGCCGGACAGAGGTGCCGCTTTGCTGAATCTCGGCCGCAGTGGAGAGGGGGGGTTCCGAGCCGCTCCAGCTGCCCACGGCAAGGCAGTGGGGGGGGGTTCCATGGCTGGAACAGGTCCATGGCTCCAGGCTGGCCGTGGCCCGGCCCGGCCTGGCCCAAGCAGGGCCTGGCCGGGCCCGCTGGCCCCTGCACGGGGCCTGCAGCCACCTGTCCCAGCGCCGGAAACGAGAGAGAGCTTGGGGGGGAGTTTGCTGTTCTTAAGTGTGGATCACAGAGGCGGTCACAACTTTAAGTGGCTTAAAGAATTGTCCATATTCAAACTGGCCAGCTGATAGGTTCTATCAGGTCCCAGAGGAAGCTGTAAGCACCCCTTAGCAAGGATGTCCCTTCCGGGATTATGCTTGCTAACCTATGACATTCTCCACCCCTCGCCTCTGTGAAGACACATTTAAGAATTATTATCAAAATTACATTCAACTTCTGCTATATTCCACCCCTAGATAGTTCAGTACAATTACAATATAAGTTTCTCACTATCATGCTACTTAACTTATGACCTAATACTTGCTTTGCCCAGTATTCCTCCTAATTAAGCTTTATCTCACAGATCTCATCAAATGCCCGCATTCTCCACCATTTTGTCGCGGGTTGGGTTTGTAACCGGGCAGAAACACCAATTTAGTGTAGTGGTTTGGTCTAAAATACTCATTACTGTTTATTTTCTGTGAGATAAGAATTAGGGGAAATGCAAAGCAGGCACCAACTTGAATGAATATAAAGAAGTTTATTAACAGACCTAAAAGAAGAAAAGAAAAAAAAAAAATTATACCACCTGTAGAACTCTCCTCCTCCCCCCACCTTCCTCCCTTCTCCCACTGACAATGTAAAGACAACCCTTAAGATGTTCAGTCTGTTTACCACTTCCATAATAACCTGGTTCAGTCCATTTAGAAAGAGAAGTCTCTTTTTGCTCATGCTATGAAAACAGTATCACACCGAGACAGCCACCCACTTCCAAATACTGTTCAGTCCATTTAGGAAGAGGAGTCTCTCTGCTTGCGATGTGAGTCCCTTCCCCCTCCGACTTGCAGCTTTTCCCGCAACTGCTTTCGAGGGTCCACTCTTGAAAGTTTTCTGGGGTACAATTTTAAGGTTGAGCTGTTCAGAAACAAAGAAAAAAACAGAGGCCCTTCTCCTTCCCTGGGAGCAAAGGGTCATCTTCATCTTTAAGACTATCTCTGGAAGCATCTCTAGGAATTGAGGTTTTTCTCCTTTCCTCTTTGGAGCAAAAGTCCTCATCTGGTTCATCTGGTTCATCTCTCTCTGTCCAAACTTCTCATGAAATTACAGCTGCGTCAGCATCTGCCTATCTCAGCGCAGGTGCTTCTGCTTATGAGTTGAACACTCCACCCCCCATATCTTCATGAAATTACAACAGGATACTCTAATATATCATAGCTTCACAACAGACTTTCAGCTTTAAGCATCTCCTCTCTCTCTTCCCTCAGGTTTTCAGCTCTTCACAGCAATAAAAGGGTTAATCTCACCTCGGCCTTACAGCTGGAATGTGGCTTATCGCAGTTGGTCACCTGACCTCTGCCGGACAGAGGTGCCGCTTTGCTGAATCTCGGCCGCAGTGGAGAGGGGGGGTTCCGAGCCGCTCCAGCTGCCCACGGCAAGGCAGTGGGGGGGGGTTCCATGGCTGGAACAGGTCCATGGCTCCAGGCTGGCCGTGGCCCGGCCCGGCCTGGCCCAAGCAGGGCCTGGCCGGGCCCGCTGGCCCCTGCACGGGGCCTGCAGCCACCTGTCCCAGCGCCGGAAACGAGAGAGAGCTTGGGGGGGAGTTTGCTGTTCTTAAGTGTGGATCACAGAGGCGGTCACAACTTTAAGTGGCTTAAAGAATTGTCCATATTCAAACTGGCCAGCTGATAGGTTCTATCAGGTCCCAGAGGAAGCTGTAAGCACCCCTTAGCAAGGATGTCCCTTCCGGGATTATGCTTGCTAACCTATGACATCCAGCCCCCCCTCAGCATATGTCCGGCTCTGGCATTGGGGCGGGGCAACTTTGGGAGCAGCCCCAGCCCTGCTCCTGCTCCCGGCTGGGCACCCAGCTGCTGGGACACAGGTGTGTCCTGATGCCACCGTCTACTCCTTTGAGAAGGGGAGGACAGAGTGCATCAGGGAGTTTGGTGTGGCTTACATGCGGCAAGGAGAAGGTGCAGCCCCAAACTGGCTTTCACTTCTAGAACCTTTTGCTATTGCGGGAGCAGCTGCTGGAGCTTTTCAACCGAGCTGCAAGAGTGAAAAGTGTGATGGCATGTCTATCTGAGAAGGAAGGTTCGGTGCCGCAGCCTGTTGTGCACAATTTATATGCTGATAAGAGAAGGGGGTGCTTTTGCAACGTTTTCCTTCCTGACACTTCTGTCTCTGTGAGCTTTAGCTGCTTGGACTCAGGGATACCGAAGGTATGTGAAAGTGACTGGGATGCGAGAATCATGTTGCACAGGGAACAGGGAAGGTCAGCAAATGTTTCCTGTCCTGGCACATCTCTCAGTCTGAACTGCAGCTGCAGATGCTTCACTTCCGCCAAGGACTCTGCCACCTTGAGAGAAGGATGCGCTCTATGGAGTTGAGAAAGAAAGTGCGTCTCACTAGCTTCTTTCCTCTACTTCATAGACAGCAAAGGGGCTATGAAAGGCAGCACTGGCTTTTTGTTCTAGGACTTCTTCTTTACAAGCAGCTGCTGGATGTTTGGAAGGGGGTTTGGGATATGCAAAAATGAGAGGCTAAGATGGTAAGAGGGTAAGATGGAAGTCATCTGGCAAAAGCAGAGCTCACAAAAGGGCCAGCTGAGAAAGCTCTTGCTGCCTACAACTTCAACTGCACCCCTCAAAGCAGCAGCACACACGCTGCTCTCGGCACTTTCCTTCTCAGCTCTACGCACCATCCTAAGCCTTGCCTCTCCCACACTCAGGATCCAAAGACAACGGCACCAGGGACTGCTCACACACTAAAGGCACCAGGACAAAAGGCTCACCAGATTGGCCTTTGCATTCCCGCTGACAGCTCCACAGCTCGAACCCAGAGAACTGCCTGCTGCCAACAGCCTTTCCAATCACTCCGAGCACCTCATGACAAGGAGCTGCAGCGTGTGGGGAATGAATCTCCAGCAGCCTCCTGCCCCAGGCTGTCCCCCGGGAGCAGCCCTGCTCCAGGCCGTGACTGCCACCTGCACAGCCAAAGGACCCGGAGCCGGTGTTACACACCACGGCTGTGCCTGGCACAGAGACACCAGTGGCCACACAAGTGGCCATGGCACTGTCCTCACACAGTCCCTGCTGCTTCTCCCCCAGCTGCTGGTGGGGCACCAACTCCCAGCCACCCACTCCTAAAGCCACGGGCCCACTGGGACACTGCGGGGGCTCGTGGAAGCCAGCGGCCATTTTGACACAGCGTGTGGAAGGATGGCTGCAATAAAGAGGACATGAAACCTAAGAACTGCCGAGAGCTGCTGCAAGCTCGGCAGCTAACCACAAGAATGATCGTGGTCAGCAGGACCGTGAGCCTGCCTGCTAGACAATGATAGGATCTTGCGGTTAGTTAAACACAGATGTGAGTTACAGCCCTAACCACAGCTGGGCAGAGCTAAGAAAATTTAACATTTAAGAATTATCCAATCAACTAAAGACAACTATGATTAGCTAATAAAGCCGGCTATAAATGTAACCGCTGAATCACTAATAAACGAAGCTTGCCTACCAATCATATTGATTGTCCGCATCTTCCCTCATCCTTCGCAGAGGACAAGGAGGAGGAGGAGGTGGCGGAGGACGAGGAGGAGGAGGAGGACGAGGACGAGGACGAGGAGGAGGAGGAGGACGAGGAAGAGGAGGACGAGGAGGACGAGAACAAGGAGGACGAGGACAAGGAGGACGAGGACAAGGAGGACGAGGACAAGGAGGACGAGGAGGAGGAGGACGAGGAGGAGGAGGAGGAGGAGGAGGAGGACGAGGACGAGGACGAGGACGAGGAGGACGAGGAGGACGAGGAGGACGAGGAGGACGAGGAGGAGGACGAGGAGAATGAGGAGGACGAGGAGGAGGTGGATGAGGATTAGGAGGAGGACAAGGAGGAGGACAAGGAGGAGCAGGATGAGGAGGAGGATGAGGAGGAGGAGGCGGTGGACGAGGTGCTGGAGGACGAGGAGGAGGAGGGTTAAGGGTGGAGATGAGATCTTCCTCATCCTGCTCCTCCACTGCTGATGTCAGGGAATTCCCTGCAGCTGCCAACATCTGCCTTTCCTGCTGCAGGATCTGGTCTGGCAGCTCTCTCAGGCTCTTCACCTTTGGCAGCGCCGCAGCATCCTTGGAGTCATGGACTGGCAACTGGCACCTCCAGGTCACTTGCTGCTGGGATGCTTTTCTCTGGGGAAATCTTCTTGGACACGGCCTGGCTCCAGTTCTTACTTCCAGCCCTTTCCTGCCCATCTGCATCCTCAGCCACGAGCCGCTTCTTTACATCGCCGTGCCTCTGGGGGAGCAGGGACTCCTGTCTCTGGGCAAACAAAACAAAGACAACTTGTAAGAAGAGAACCTGCAGCTTCTAGTTAGAAGAGAAAGGACTATTCAATCAAGGCAGGGCCGATGGAAAAACTTTCTAAAATGGAACAAGCAGCAGAAGCACAGGAGTTTTGCAGAAGAAATTCCCCTCCCAGCACTTGGCTTAGGGAAAAAGCCTGATGTTGCTAGGAGAGACTTGAGTTCATGTCTACTATTGGGTAGCAGACATCTGAACATTTAGACTATTGGCTTTCCAGGCTCATGCTATTCAAACCTGAGAGTGAAACTATTCTAAAAGCCAGAGATGCTTGGAAGAAATGTTCCTGCTCACACCACGACTGGGGACCATGCATCATTCTTACCTTGCACCTGTCCAAAGGCCTTCCTCCGTCTGTGCTCCGGCAGTTCTCACCGGGCCTCTGGCAAGGATGGAGGCTCCTGCCACAAGTATCCCAAGTGTGGAGATCCTCCTCATTCTGCTCCTCCACTGCTGACATCAGGGAATTCCCTGCAGCTGCAAACACCTGCCTTTGCTGCGCGAGGACCTTCTCTAGCACCATGGAGTTGGCCAAAGGCCTTCTCCTATGGCAGCGCCACAGCATCCTGCAAGTCACGGACTGGAACTGGCACCTCCAGCAAAGTTGCTGCTGGCAAACATCCCTCAGCCATTCCCTGACTGCAATGAGCTGGACTCCTACTCCTCTGCAAGCCTCTTCCTGGCCAGGTGCATCCTCAGCAATGAGCCGCTTCTGCTGAGAGCTGCGGCTCTGAGGGAGCAGCCAGTCCTGTCCAAAGGGCTTCCTCTGTCTCCAGTCCTGCAGCTCTCACAGGGTACTGGCTATGGTCAAATCTCCTGCCAGGAGGATCCGACCTGTGCAATTCATCCTCATCCTTCTTCTCCATTGCTGATGGCTCTAAGTGCCCTGCAGATGGGTACATCTGCCTTTGCTGCTGGAGGCTTTTGTCCAGCACCACACCCAAAGTCTTCTCCTCTGGTACCGCCCCATCCTTCTTGGAACCTTGGTCAGGGAACTGGCAGCTCCAGGACAATCGCTGCTCTGCCTCTGGCTTCTGGGAGCGCCTTACTGGAGGCCTCCTCTTTTCTCTATCCTGCTGAAACAAGAAAGGCTTCGTAACTCGACTGCTCTATGCCAGCCATGAGTTCATCATCTCTTCTGGAACTCTTTTACAGTGGACACAGAGTTTGTTTCAGCTCATTCTCACAACTTTTATCGTGACTATGCCTCATAACTCTTACAACTCTTATTAGTTCATAACCTGGATTACACATTGTCTCTGTCCAGATTAGAATTTTAAAATATACAATACAATTCTCAAGATCCTCTAGCTACAAGATGTAACCACACATCTTTGTCCTTCTTTTATTTTTGCAAAAACATTGGCAATTGTTTCTCTCTTTTATACTTTTCCCTTCGGAACTCATTGTTTCCTGTTTTCACTCCCTCTTCTCAGAAGACTTTCCTTTGGTTTATTCTTGTACTGATTCTCCAATCTTTCCAGGCTACTTTATAGAGATGTAGCTGGTGCAACAGACACTTACTAGATAGTTTTTGTTGGTTTGATTTATACTACAGGAAGATGATAAAACACACGTTTTACATTTCCTCAGACGGCAAAAATTTTTTGCATTTTTAATGGAAAATATATTTTTCAAGTTTGGATAGCATCATTTAAAATAAATAGTTTCATTACCTGCCCACTAGCCATAACATAGATCTGTATCCATCATCTAAAAGTAAAGCCAGCTTTTGATTTGATACACACATTGAGACTTTACCCTGTAGGAAATAAAGCAGAAAAAAGATGCTATTACAGTTTTATCTTCAACTGCACATCACTTCTAACCTTGAGTGAAGGCTCTGCATTATTGAATAGAACCAATTGAGGCAGTGCAGCTCTCGGTTAACACATGATCAGAACCTCAGACTGCTAAGGAAGAGCAGCAAATAGTTTGGCTGCCACCACGAGGCAACAGCACATTCTCCTGTTGACATTCTCACGGTCAGAGTGAAACTGGAACCGAGCAATCCCATTCCTTTGCAACCACCCTTATGCTGCAGAGATGGAGCCCTGAGCTCAGAAATGCCATTTGTGACAGAGCTTTCCCAGGTGGGAAGGCATCCTCCCTTCCCAGAGGTATTGCAAGTTCCCCTCTCCCCACTCCATTCCATCCGGAAATGGAATGCTGACAATCCACAATGGTTATACACCACAGCACTGGCATGGATTCTTTTCCTTAGGCAGATCTAAGGCAGTCTGGGAGTTGCTCAGCCTCTTGTGCCCTCCTCAAGGGAGCATTTGTAACTTTTCTTCCTACAATCATCCAACCAAACAACTTGGTTACTGCTCCAAGTAATTACCGGAAGCTTTGGCTGTGTTTTCCCATTCGATTTTAGTTAACCCAATCTTTTGCAAATATTGACACTTCTATATTTGAAATTCCCAGCATACTACAGAGATTTGAGAGGGGATCTTCAAACTTGAGCGGTGACATTGACCACAGAGTAGCAATAAATAGGAAATATCAGGACAAAAGTTAATCCAATACACACCCCCAACAATCCTCCAATTTTTTTTTTTTTTTTAATTCTGGAAGAAACAAATTTAACAGCACTGCCATGCATGCAACAAAGGGACCCAGGCATGAAGATGAGCAAGCTGTTGGTCCTTCACATTCCAGTTTTCAAGGGTGACATTAGTGGGACACTGCTTGGAGCACTGCAATGATATCAAAGTAATCCCTTAAACTTCCTGCTAACTGGAAATTTCTTTTAAGATGCATAGATAATATACAGCTCATTACTTACACATACAGGCAAAAGGAAAAAACAAGTTTCACCACATTCTCATAAACCTCTGGAAATAAAATCCTGTAAACTTAACTGCCATTCTTAATTTGACAAATTGCTACTGCTATAACATTACCTGTACTGCACCTTGTCAATTGGATGCTTTTGCCCAGACTCCTTGCTCCATATATGTCATTTACGCCACAGAAAACAAGATAGAATCCCATCCCAGCAAAAATCAGTAGGAATGGAGAGTGACTTACTCGGCAACACCTGATTCTCTCTGTGCAACATGCACTACAGCTTTCTTTCGCTCTGATTGTAATAAATGAGGGTATTTTGTTCATTGAAAAGAGCTGACACAGGCCACAATGTACATAACAGGAAATGTCTTAACAAATCTATATGTAAAGGTTGTAAGTGCTGTAAGTGTACTATTGTTTAAGCTCCAGGAAGAAAAGCAGGGGATACTAACTGACCAAATATGGAAAAGGTCACCCAGAGGGCACTTGAAGAAGACTACTAGCCTTCAGCCATCGACCACCAGAAGGCAAAAAACGACCCCCTAGCAACAAGTTCACACATGCGCAGAGTACTCCCTTAAAGAAGAGTTAACAGGAAACGATCCTGCATAAAAGAAGGACTGAAATTTGCAAACCCCTGCAGCAATTCGGTGGAGCGGGGACTCCCCTGTCGCCCAGCGCTGATTTTGCTTATGCCTTGCTTGCTGTAATTAATAAATTCTCTAATTTGATTAAACCTCTTTGTCTGCCTCCATCAATCACAATTTGGTGCCGTGACTCGGATGGGAATGGTACGGTAAGACAGAGATATCGGGGAGGCGCCCCACCTCTGGTGGCCTCGGTATCTTCAGTCTTTACCTCGCTCCCACCGACGAACCTAAACTCAAGGCATTAAGCAAAGGGAACCGGTCGACCCCATAAACTTTGTGCACAGAGGTCCGGACGAAGACGCTGGAAGCGTGAGTATTTGCGGAAAAGGGATCCATTCGGTCGAGGTCGGGTATCCTGGAGTGTGGCGAGTGTGGTGTGTGAGAGGGGGGCCGGCAGCCAGACTCCCCAAGCGAGTGTGGACCCTCAGTAGTGCGGCTCCCATTGCCCGCGAGGGCGTGGGCCACGAACCAGGGGAAGCGAGTGATTCCACACACAGAACGCCTGAAGGCACTCCAGAGGATGGGACAGGGGAAAAGCAAGCCCTCTAGTTCCATAAGGTTTCCCCCAGTACCTGAGGATAGTCCGTTAGGGCTTTTATTGAATAATTGAAGGCATTATTCGAGTACACAGAATAAAGATAAGGCCAAGATGATTTATTATTGCATAGAGGTCTGGGGAGGAAAGCAGATATCACGAAACGTATTTTGGCCTATATTTGGGTCCTACGAGGACTGGGTGAGACAGGATTTGAATTTATGGGTAAAAACCAAAACTCCTTTTAGTCGAGAAGAGAGTGAATATGCAAAAATATGGATAGAGACCCCTGGGGTACTCCTGTTTACTTTAAAGGAAAAATCTGAAGACTCAGGGGCAAGAAGAAAAGATAAAAAGAAAGAGGAAGTTCCGATGATTCCACCCCCCTATATACCTCCGCAGGCCCCACAGGCACCCCCACTCCCACTCCCTGAGCAGCCCCTAGAGGAAGAAGAAGGGAATCCTGAACCTGAACGGGAGGGACCAATGACAAGGAGCAGAGCTAGACGTCATAACCTTTATCCATTAAGAGAAATGCCTATGGGGGGACCCCAACCAGGAATTGGCTTTATTTCAGTTCCCCTTAGCTCTGGAGATGTGCGGGACTTTAAGAAGGAAATGGGGAACCTATTAGAAGACCCCCTGGGAGTTGCAGAGAAGCTAGATCAATTTTTAGGCCCTAATATATACACCTGGGATGAGCTGCAGTCAATTCTAAATATTCTTTTTACTGCAGAAGAAAAGAACATGATTAGGCGAGCGGGAATGCGAATTTGGGATGCCCAACATGCTCAGGGCCCACAGGCAGATATCAAATGGCCTTTACAAAACCCTAATTGGGATCATCAGGATCCAGCACACAGAACTCATATGCAGAACTTAAGGACAATAGTTATACAAGGGGTCCGAGAGGCAGTACCAAAAGGACAAAACATAAATAAGGCCTTTAATGAGAGGCAGAGAAAGGAGGAAACTCCAACAGATTGGCTAGAAAGAGTAAGAAAGAATCTACAGCTGTATTCAGGCCTGGACCCAGATACACAGTTGGGTCAGGCACTTCTGAAAACTCAATTTGTAGCCAAATCATGGGATGACATCAGGAAGAAGCTAGAAAAACTAGAAAATTGGCAGGAGAGAGGATTAGATGAATTGTTGAGAGAAGCACAGAAAGTATATGTCAGGAGGGATGAAGAGAATCACAAGAGACAAGTCAGAATGATGGTGGCAGCAGTAAGGGAAAGCAGAAAACAAGACTCTCCCCGCCGAATGGGGCAGATGCCCAGAAAGGCCCCTAGGAACACAGAGGGAAATCAGAGGGTAGAAAGGAGGGAAGCAGTCGTATGTTTTTATTGTGGGGAGAAGGGACACATCAGAAGGGATTGCAGAAAGAGGATAAGAGATGAAAAGATGTTTAAAGAAGATTAGAGGGGTCAGGGGCTCTACTTACTGGGGACCAAGAAACATCCAGAGCCCTTGATAAAAATAAAAGTCGGTCCCCAATGCCAGGAATTTGAATTCCTGGTAGATACGGGAGCAGAAAGATCAACTATCCAAGTTTTACCATCTGGGTGTAAAGTCTCCCGAGACACTGCCCTTGTAGTGGGTGCCAAGGGTGAACCTTTTGAGGTCCCTGTTATTAAAGATGTCCTAATAGAAACCGAATCAAAAATAGGAATAGGAAGCCTTTTGTTGGCACCAGAAGCAGAGTATAACCTCATGGGTAGAGATCTCATAGTAGAATTGGAAATAAACCTAGAGGTAATTAATAAAGAATTGAGAATCAAACTATGCCCCCTTAGAGTAGAGGATGAAAAGGAGATTAACCCTGAGGTATGGTACACACCTGACAGTGTGGGCCAACTGAACATTCCGCCCTTCTCCGTACCCATAAAAGATCCAGAAATTCCAATAAGGATCAAGCAGTATCCCATATCCCCAGAAGGGAAACGAGGACTAAAGCCTGAAATAGACAGACTAATAAGCAAGGGACTCCTAGAGCCCTGTATGTCCCCTTTTAATACACCCATTTTACCAGTAAAGAAACCAGATGGATCCTATCGATTAGTGCATGATTTAAGAGAAATTAATAAGAGGACAGTGGCCCGGTTCCCGGTGGTTGCTAACCCATACACCCTATTAAGTAGACTAGGGCCAGAAAATCACTGGTATAGTGTAATTGATCTAAAAGATGCATTTTGGGCCTGCCCCTTAGACGAAAATAGTAGAGATTATTTTGCCTTTGAATGGGAGGACCCAGATACTCATAGGCGACAACAGTTGCGGTGGACCGTGCTGCCACAAGGGTTCACAGAATCACCAAATTTATTTGGACAAGCATTAGAACAAATCCTCCAAGAATATCAAACAAGAGAAAACATTACTTTGATTCAGTATGTGGATGACCTCCTGATTGCAGGAAGAAAAGAAGAAGAAGTTCGGGAGGAGAGCATTAAACTGTTAAACTTTCTAAGCTTGAAGAGACTAAAAGTATCAAAGGCAAAATTACAGTTTGTAGAAGAAGAAGTAAAATATTTAGGCCATTATTTGAGTAAAGGAGAGAAGAAAATAGACCCCGAAAGAGTGAAAGGAATCCTCTCACTCCCGCCACCAAGGAGCAAGAGACAAGTAAGGCAATTGCTAGGATTAGTAGGCTACTGTAGACAATGGATTGATAATTATAGTACCAAGGTCAAATTTCTGTATAACAAGCTCAGTCATGACGGGTTATTGAAATGGAGCAGAGAGGATGAGAGGAATTTAGAACAACTGCAACAGGATTTAATTAATGCTCCAGTACTAAGTTTACCTGATTTAAAAAGACCATTTTATCTATTTGTAAACATTGAAAATGGGACAGCATATGGAGTATTAACTCAAGATTGGGCTAGGAGAAAGAAACCGGTAGGATACTTGTCAAAGCTATTAGATCCAGTAAGCAAGGGATGGCCTACATGCCTACAGGCAGTGGTAGCCTGTGCTCTCTTAGTAGAAGAAGCACGTAAAATAACTTTTAATGGGGAACTCAAGGTATTATCTCCACATAACATTAGGGGAATATTGCAACAAAAAGCTGAAAAATGGATAACAGATTCGAGACTTTTAAAGTATGAAGGGATCTTATTAGATTCCCCAAAGCTAACACTAGAGGTCACTACACTACAAAATCCGGCCCAGTTCTTATACGGAGAACCAAATGAGAATAAATTAGCCCATGATTGCATGTTAACTATAAAAGAACAAACCAAAATCCGACCGGACTTAGAAGAAGAAGAATTAGAAGAAGGGGAGAGGCTGTTTGTAGACGGATCATCTCGGGTAATAGAGGGAAAGAGAGTATCTGGCTATGCAATCATTAAAGAGGAAGGGTCAGAAGTCTTAGAGTCAGGACCTCTAAGTAGATCCTGGTCAGCTCAAGCTTGTGAATTGTATGCAGTCTTACGAGCTCTGAGATTGCTGAAAAATAAAACAGGGACAATATATACAGACTCCAAATATGCATATGGAGTGGTACATACATTTGGGAAAATATGGGAAGAACGAGGGTTAATAAACTCTCAAGGGAAAGACTTAGTCCATCAGGAGCTAATAAGACAGCTACTCCAGGCCTTATGGGAGCCTAGAAGAATTGCTGTAGTACATCTCAGAGGTCACCAGAAAGGAATAGATTTTAGAAGTAGAGGTAATAACGCAGCAGACCAAGAAGCAAAAAGGGCAGCACTTTTGGTTATACGACAAGTTCAGGATAAGAACCAACCAAAGGAGAAATTCCCCAATAAAACTAGGTGCATTTATAGTTTTACAGAACAAGAAAAAGAGAAACTATCACAAATGGGGCTAAAAGAAAATTCAGAAGGAGAATGGAAACTCCCAGATGGAAGAGTAGCACTACCTAAATCAATAGCAGTGGAAATTTTACAAAGGATACATAGCCAAACTCATTGGGGAACACAAGCACTAGCAGACCAGTTTGCCGCTAAGTATATGTGTATTGGAATATATAATTTGGCAAAACAAATTGTTAAAGGCTGCATAACTTGCCTTAAAGTGAATAAGGCTTATTTAAGAGAACGCCCATTGGGAGGGAGACCACTAGCACACAGGCCCTTTGCTAACATACAACTAGATTTCACCGAATTGCCCAAAGTAAGAAGAAGTAAATACTTATTAGTTATAGTAGACCATCTAACGCATTTTGTCGAAGCATTTCCCACAGCAAGGGCAACAGCACAGACAGTGGTCAAAGTTCTATTAGAAAATATTATCCCTAGATATGGAATAATTGAGACTATTGACTCCGACCGAGGACCCCACTTTGTATCTAAAATCATCAAAGAAGTAATGGGAATTATGGGAATAAAGTGGAAATATCATACCCCCTGGCATCCCCAAAGTTCAGGACGAGTAGAAAGAATGAATGGAGAAATAAAGAAGCAATTGACAAAGCTTATGCTTGAAACCAAGTTGTCATGGGTGAAATGTCTACCATTAGCTTTGTTAAACATACGGACTCAACCAAGATCTGACATGGGAATCTCCCCTTTTGAGATGCTGTATGGAATGCCTTATAATGTGGGGGAACCTCAAGATCACCCAAATCTAAGAGACCAAAACATGAATCATTACATTATTACCTTAATGAGATATAGAGAAGAATTATGGAAAAAGGGCATGATAACTCAAAGGCCCCCGCTAGAACTTAAACTACATCAAATTCAACCAGGAAATTGGGTATTAATCAAATCATGGAAAGAAACCTCATTAACCCCACAATGGGAGGGACCTTATCTTGTTCTACTTACTACAAAAACAGCAATAAGAACAGCTGAAAGAGAATGGACGCATGCAAGCAGAATTAAAGGACCTGTGGAAAAGCCATCCCCCCAGTGGCAAGTAACCAGTCCTCCTGGAGACTTAAAATTGAAAATTCAAAGAAAAGACTGTAAATGAGCAAATACAAAATCGAGTATTTACCCAATCCTCTGTATACAGATGAAGGACTAATTTTTAAAAATGATGTTAGAATAAGGTGTGGGAATTCTAATTGTAGATGTTATCCTTTTGTTTGTTATATATGTATAGTATGCAGGGAAAAG
This sequence comes from Aphelocoma coerulescens, assembly GCF_041296385.1. NCBI lineage: Eukaryota > Metazoa > Chordata > Aves > Passeriformes > Corvidae > Aphelocoma > Aphelocoma coerulescens. Next base: position 206,133 of record NW_027183580.1, read on the forward strand.
TGGTGGAGTCATTGTGAAAGGGGAACTCCCCCCAGAGGAGTTTGCATCCCCTGCCGGAAGCTTCAAGGTCAATTTACTAATTGGGCTCTAGCACATGCAGTATCACGAGGAATTCTAAAAAAGGGGTCAAGTGAATGGTGGGAAATAGTATTTAAGGGAATTAATCCCCATTATTATTGTTACAACTTTAACTTACCGGCCCCCTTTGTAGCTGACATCTGTGACAGCATTTGTCGCAAACGCCTGAGGGGAGTCCAGTGTAACACTCCAGAAGTTAAGAACCGTAATTGGAACTCCTACATTAAGAGGCAAGAAACCCGACAGGCTCGATCCCAAGGACCTCCTGAAGAATACTCCTGCTGCCGAGAAGATAGTACCCCTCGTGGCCTGAAGCAACCGGGTCGACAAGCGAGGCAGAGGAGTAAAAAGCTGTGGAGGAAAGAACCCCTGTATTGGGATACTAGAGCAATGCTTGCAGAACTGCCTCAGGAGTGGGACTAGAAAGCCTCAGTGTGACCCACGACATGTGAAAGGGGGAAAGACACCACCAAACTATAGTAACCAAATAACTATTACCACAAATCGACTCCACCATTTAGCCTAGCGTAGTATTTTTCTACTAATCATGCTTTGCTTAATTAAATTGAACGGGGTTGAGACTTTAGAAGAGACACACTTTCCACACGAACCCTTTAAACGGTCATTAGTTAGGTTAAGTGATAATAGGATACTACAAACAAATACCACTGTAGGGGCACCAAGTTTTCGAGCGGGATTATGTGATCTAACAGCTATTGAACACTGTGGAAAAGAACTAAACCTAACAGGATTTTATATGTGTCCAACCGCTAATCGAGGGAAATCATACTGTAATTATCCAGGAGAATATTTCTGTGGATATTGGGGGTGTGAGACAATAGCCTCCGACTGGATCCCGGGAGGGGGACCAGACAAATTTCTGAAAGCTGGGTTCGGGCCCGTAGGGTGCACTAAGCCACGAAGAGGACCTTCTGGAGAGACGACATATATGGGGACCTGTTCCTTTATATATATAAATATAATGCAACCCACTAATCCGGATTGGTTACTGGGGAAAATCTGGGGAATCAGACACTGGGAACCCGAGAAAGATAGAGGAAACCTAATAATGATTAAGAAAGAACACGCACCCCCTGATCCAGAACTAGTTGGACCAAACCAGGGTCTAGGGGAACTAGAGGAAATAGGCAATATAAACAAAACTCAGCAAGTTGGTAGTATAACAATTACTCCCCAGAGCGAGAATCCAACTGATGTTAAAACAAATTTAGAATATAGTGCTCTATGGAAGATCATGCAAGCTAGTTATGGTGTAATAAATAAGACCAATCCAGAGCTAACTAAGGAATGCTGGTTATGTTACAACATCAGGCCGCCTTTTTATGAAGGAATAGGTGTGACTGCAAAGGCTAGAAGAATTAACGGCACAAACCCAGCACAATGTCTTTGGAAACAGAGAAAAGAATCAATTCAAGGACTGACTTTGTCTCAAGTAACTGAGAAAGGAAGATGTATAGGAAACATTCCAAAACATAAAGAACATTTGTGTGAGGTAAAGATATCACCTAAAGAAGATGAAAAACCTGCAGATTGGTTGCTCCCAGCCGCAAATACTAAATGGGTGTGTAACAATATAAGAATCACACCCTGCCTTTCACTCAAACTATTTAATTACACCCACGATTATTGTATTCAAGTGTCCATCATACCTCGAATCACGTATCATCCTAGTGAATACATGTACCAACAACACACCACAGCAGATCATCACCTAGTAAAAAGAGAACCTTTTACTGCATTAACCATAGCAACCCTTCTCACTATAGGAGGAGTTGGGGCAGGAACTGGAATAGCATCCTTAGTCACCCAGCAAAAAGAGTTAAGAGCACTAAGGGTCTCAGTAGATGAAGATCTAAGCCGAATAGAACAAGCAATTGATGGCCTAGTAAAATCAGTAAGATCTCTATCAGAAGTAGTCCTACAAAATAGGAGGGGTTTAGACTTATTATTCCTTCAGCAGGGAGGACTGTGTGTAGCACTCAAAGAAGAATGCTGTGTCTACGCAGACCACACTGGGGTAGTGATAGACACCATGACTGAACTAAGAAAACGGCTAGAACAACGGAAAAGAGAAAGAGAGGCACAACAGAGCTGGTATGAATCCTGGTTTAACCATTCACCCTGGTTAACCACTTTGTTATCTACCATCGCAGGGCCTCTAATTCTGTTAGTCCTAGGACTCACATTTGGGCCGTGTATACTTAATAAGTTGATCTCCATAGTAAAAGGGCGCTTAGAAGTAGCACATTTAATGCTCCTTAGGGCTAAATACCAGCAGATATCAGAAAATCATGAAGAAGAAATGTTAGAATTAGCTAAACAGGAGCTAAAAAGATTCAATGAACAAAAATGAACAAGAGAAAAAGGGGGGATTGTAATAAATGAGGGTATTTTGTTCATTGAAAAGAGCTGACACAGGCCACAACGTACATAACAGGAAATGTCTTAACAAATCTATATGTAAAGGTTGTAAGTGCTGTAAGTGTACTATTGTTTAAGCTCCAGGAAGAAAAGCAGGGGATACTAACTGACCAAATATGGAAAAGGTCACCCAGAGGGCACTTGAAGAAGACTACTAGCCTTCAGCCATCGACCACCAGAAGGCAAAAAACGACCCCCTAGCAACAAGTTCACACATGCGCAGAGTACTCCCTTAAAGAAGAGTTAGCAGGAAACGATCCTGCATAAAAGAAGGACTGAAATTTGCAAACCCCTGCGGCAATTCGGTGGAGCGGGGACTCCCCTGTCGCCCAGCGCTGATTTTGCTTATGCCTTGCTTGCTGTAATTAATAAATTCTCTAATTTGATTAAACCTCTTTGTCTGCCTCCATCAATCACATGATCAAACACTTCTTACGGTAAAGATCACCATCCTATAGTCTGAACTACGCACTGACTTCCCTCATGGCCGCCACCCTGATCCATTCTCTGCACATTGACTGAGCCTGACCGTACCCTCTGCAACCACCACCTCCCTGGGCAACCTGTGCCAACGCCTGACCACCCCAACAGCGAAAAAACAACGTTAATCTGTCATCCCAATCCCCACTGTCTCATTTGAAGGCCACTCCCTCTAGTAGTCCCTAGGCTTCTTTGCAGAAGCCATGTGACGGGAAGGCGGCTCGCCGCTCTCCTTTGCCCACGCGGCTGGCTTCCTTCCAGGCCCGATCCCACCCCCGGCAAGGAAGGAACGCACCCACCCACACGCCCGGGGCCGCTCCTCCCCGGGGCTCTGTCAGTCCCCCGCCGGGGGCCGGTCACTCCCTCACCGGGGCTCTGTCAGTCCCCCGCCGGGGCTCGGTCACTCCCTCGCCGGGGGTCACTCCCCCACCGCAGCCCGCTGCCCGCGCCCGCCCCGCCGCCGCCGCTCCCGCTCTGCCGCACCCGCGGCCCCTCAGCGGCCCCGGCCCCTCCGGGCCCCGCCCCCGCCCCGCGGCCCCGCTCAATCCCCGCCGAGCCCCGCCCGTCCCGCGGCTCCCCATTGGTGGCAAAGCCCTAAAGCAAAGCCCTCCCTACCATTCAGCAAAGTAACTGATGTGAAACAATACCCCCTCCCCTGGGTGCCAAAGAGGGTATCAAGCCAGTGATACAGGAGCTGCGAGAACAAGGAGGAATAGTTCATACTCATTCTCCTTTCAATTCTCTGGTGTGGCCAGTACGAAAGCCTAATGGGAAGTGGAGGCTGACAATAGATTTTCGCAGGCTAAATGCCAACGCAGACCCTCTTACAGCAGCCGTCCCAAATCTGGCAGAAATCATAACATTGATTCAAGAAAAGGCTCATTCAATCATGGCACCTATAGATGTCCAAGACATGTTTTTTATGATACCTTTACAGCCAGAAGATATGGACCGTTCTGCTTTCACATGGGAAGGACAGCAATACACTTTCACTAGGCTTCCCCAAGGGTACAAACATTCCCCCACCCTGGCTCATCACACTTCAGCCCAAGAGTCAGAAAAAATACCCAAAGCTGACAATGTGGCTGTTTATCAATACATTGATGATATCCTTGTGGGAGATGAAATAGAAGGAGTGAGAGATACCAAACAGAAAATAATCTCCCACTTAGAAAGCCTTGATTTGCAAATTCCCTCCAAAAAAATCCAAAACCCTTCACATGAAGTGAAATTTTGGGGAATTTGGTGGAAAGGAGGTATGACATGTATCCCACCCGATACCCTAACCTCTTTAGATCAGATTAAAATGCCCGAATCCAAAAAAGATCTCCAACATGCTTTAGGATTATTAGTGTTCTGGAGAAAATACATCTCAGATTTTTCCATAATTGCCAGACCTCTTTATAACTTGTTGAGAAAAGGGTAAAATGGGAATGGAGTGCTTCTCAAGAAGAAGCATTGCAATTGTTGGTTTTTGAAGCAACAGCTCACCAAGCCCTGGGCCCTATTCACCCTACAGATCCTTTCCAGGTGGAATGGGGATTTGCCTCCTCAGGGCTGTCAGTACACATATGGCAGCGGGGTCCTGAGGGTCCGACGAGGCCTGTAGGTTTTTACTCCTGTGGCTTCAAAGATGCTGAAAAAAGGTACACCTCCTCAGGTGAAGGAATTATCACAGAGGGGAAGGCAGCGCCCAAGCTGGCGAGCTGAGAGCTGTTTGGAGTGTTTTCCAACGTGAGGCACAGAATACTTCTCCTGTCTGTATCTACACCGATTCCTATGCTGTGTTTAAGGGATGGACTGAGTGGTTTCCTTTTTGGTAGCAAAATGATTGGGAAGTTAACAGATGAATGTGAAACCAACAAGAAAAAGGAAAAGGACAAGAAAAAAGAAAAGGAAGAAAAAGCAAGCAACAAGAAATAGAAACAGAAAGCAAAAGATATAAAAATGAAAGCAAGAAAGCAGGAAAGCAAAGAAGGAAAGAAGAAAGAGAGAAAGAGAGAGAAAGAGAGAAAGAGAGAGAGAAAGAGAGAAAGAGAGAGAGAGAAAGAAAGAGAGAAA